>NW_017731374.1:1545867-1550924 GCF_001890085.2 Hipposideros armiger
CCTCCTCCTCCCCCTCCCCCTCCCCCTTCCTTTTTTTCATGAAATTCCTGTTGTGTTTTCCTCTTTTGGAATGGGAAATTTGAACAGGAGCAGTGTCCCAACAAAGGACTTTAGTTGAAGGACTCCTGTCTGCTCACTGCTAAATAAGACTACATGTAAAAAAGATCACTTGAGATGTGGTCCGTTTTGACTACATACCCAAGGTCAGTGAGCACTGCAAACAAATCCCGGCTCTCAGGCAATACCTGAGCTAACATAAAACTCTTGATACTTGAACATTGAGGCCAAGATTCACATCTCAGATCCTGTGAGGAAATAGGAGGTCTTTTACTGGTTCGTTCATCCATTCAGTCACTTACCCAGCTACATCCTGGGTTTAAAAGGTTAATGAGATCCTTTTAGTAGGAAAGACGAGGTAACAGGTAAAGACAAGATATTTGCTGATGTCTCTGGAAATATACAGCCACAATGGAAACGCATGGCCAGGACTCCATTACTTCTGCTCTGCATGCCTATGTTAAACAATTACCATGCCCCTCAGGTGGGACTAGACACCAGGAGGAACTGAGAACTAGAAGACATGAGATGCCAGCCAGGTAGTATAAAGGCTGTATAAATGTGAATAATCAGCTGATGGAGGAGAGACAGAAAGACATTGCCATTTACTGAGCACTTATTTTGTACCAGGCACTGCGGAGGGCTTTTGGCCTAAATTAGTCCTTTCAATAGCCACTGAGTAAGTATTAGCCCATTTTACAAGTGAACAAACTGAGTCTTAGGTTAAGGTATTTGGTAAATATCAGAGCAGAGTCAAACCCAGGTCTCTTTGACTTTCCAGCCAGGCACTGCGTTCTGAAAATAATTCTGTGGCAAGAACTATAACATGACTTAGTAGTGTAAGGTAGTTTCCAGTGAACAAGAAAGCAAGAATCTGATGTGAGTGTTGAGAACATCCAATGTAAGATAAAATAGTTTGGTTAGCATTTGTCTGAGAAAGCTTTGGAAGGCCAGTTGTGTACTGTATATTTGGCTTTGAAGGCGTCGTTCTTTCATTTCAGGAACCTCAACTTTTTTATTTTCTGAGCCTATAATTTAAATCATATATTCTCGATACAATGTTGAGGGAGGACTCTTGAGACAAAAAGAAAGAGGGAAATAATATCAACTGTCATAGCATAGGAGCTGAAATCCAAGTTTGATAAGCCTTTCTAAATAGCTCTGAGCTTTCATGATTTGCTAGAATCACAGAAAGACTTATGTAGCCCAGGGGGCGGCGGGGGGGGGGATGCCTTGATTGCTAAGGCTGCAAAGAGATTTTTCAATTACTTCATAGTTTTTTCTTTTAAATTAAAAAAAAATTTTTTTTGAGCCCCAAATGATCTCCACAGTTTCCTTAGATGGGATTAGACATGAGTTTTTAAGTTTTCAAAGTTAAAGACAAAGTTCCTGTGTCCCAAAAAATGTCTTTAATTAA
Organism: Hipposideros armiger; assembly: GCF_001890085.2. Lineage (NCBI taxonomy): Eukaryota > Metazoa > Chordata > Mammalia > Chiroptera > Hipposideridae > Hipposideros > Hipposideros armiger. The sequence continues at coordinate 1,547,342 of NW_017731374.1, forward strand.
AAGCAAGAAAAAAAAATTGTATTTTTTTTTCAATCCTCATCAAACTAAAAAATGGCTGAAGGGATTTTATTCAAACTTTCCCCCAAAATTCACCTTTTGCCAAGACCCAGCATGGAAAATTTCAGCCCAAAAGGATCACTCTTTGGCAAGTTACCCGAGCTAATGAAAACAGAGGGGCATAAAGGGAGTCTGTGTGTAGCTCCAACTATAGTGGTCACTGGAGCCCACATTGTGTGAGAAGAAGGGCCTCATTCAATAACCCCCCTTTTAAGTCTTTCTTATCATCAATATGGATGAGACTTGGATTTGAAGTGGTCACCAAACAAAAAGCACTTACTTTATGAATACAATTTGGGTAGTGACATTATTTCAAGTGGCTTTGTTCAACTATGATTCACTTTGGAATAAAGTTATTGTAAATTGAAAGGTAAGAATTGTTCCAAGGAGTAACCATTCATTCATTCATTCATTCATTCACTCATTCATTCATTCATTCACTCATTTATTTTATAAGTGTTTATTGAGTGCCTGCAATGTGCGTGGTGTTTTAATAGATGATGGAAATACTATGGTGGGGAAATAGATGTGGTTCCTGCATGTGTGGGTTTGTGGGGGGAAGGGAGGGAAATAGTTTAAAATTATAATCTGTGACAAATTCTACAACAGAATGCGGTGCTGAGATGGAGAAAGTCAGGAGTGGGTGGTGATAGGGGGCCTGTATCTGTAGGGAAGCTGGTGGAGGTCTAATACATATTCATTCAGCATTTAGCAAACATTCGGTGAGTGGCCACCATGCCCGGGGATGGGGGTGGTCCTTAGTGGGAAAACAGAGCTGAATTACACCTTGATTCTGCCCTTAAGTTGCTCTCAGACTAGTGGGAGGGCAGGCAGGTAAAGCAGGGAGCTCTGATACTGTGTGACAGATGCTTGAATGCAGTCATGGGCAGGGTTTACTGGAGGGATGGGGAAGAGAGCTGAATAGGCTGGGCTGGCAGCGGCCAAAGAAGGCATCTCTCAGGAGGGACAATTGCACAGGCATTTGTGAGAGTCCATTTTGGGAATACAGAGATGCGTGAGAGCCAGGGCTGCCTTCAAGGAGCCTCTAGTCTAATCTTGCTTCCTGCCTCACCTGTCTGAGTGCCGGATCCACCTCTCCAGCAGCAAGCATGGAACTCAAGTCAGAGGGAGTGCTTAGTAAATGGCGGGTTCTTTTCTCTGACATCTTATGGGGCACCCCTTTGGATTTGGCCTAAGGTTTCAGAGCTCGCCTTTTGGAATCAGACTGCCTTCAATTCTAGCAGTAGTGCTCCCTAAGCTGTGTTGCTTTAGGCAAGTGATTCTCTGTGCTACATACAGTGTCGCTATACGCAAGGCAGGGATAATAATAACAAGACTTATGTCCTGACTGTTATAAGGACTAGCGGTGATCATGCTCTACAATCACTAAAAGTGTGACTAATCCTGATCACACCCATGCCATGAAGTGCTGCCCCTTACTTTCCCACAAGCCCACTCTTCATTCAGTCTACTGATTCTGGGTGGAGTACTTTAAATGTCGCGCATTGTGCTGGGGATTTAGCAATGACCATGCCAGACCCTGGGGTCTCCCTCCTATAGGTGGTTAAATTCCTAATGTCTCTAAGTGAAAGTTCTTTGCCTCATCTACCCAGTGAAATAGCTATTTGTTATCTCTGTAACTCCAAAAACATTGCAGGGGGGCGGGGCTGTGCCTATTCGTTTCTCATCAGCACATCTGGCTTTTAGGTGAAAAACTCTGCCAGCAATTTTGAAATATCTTGTTACTTTAAACATCAGAAGGCTGGGAGATTTCCCATTACTAATTGGAAGTAAAAATTTCTTCGTGGCCCAGAGCTAGAGCAAAACTGTGATTTCACAGGTCAGCGGAAAGCTCACCATGGTTGTTTCTGCTTGGGATTAATTGTATTTAGGGAGTAGGAGGAACAGGAGGGTGGCTTCCAGAATGATAAATCAATGTGGCTATGTAAGTGCACTGAAGCGGGAAGCATTGCCCAGGTGTGGACTTGGGCCATCGTTTCATCTCCGAGCCTCAGTTTCCCTTTGTGTCAAACTAGGGTAACAGAGCCTCCTGTGTGTGGCAGTTGGAGGTTTACATGAGCGTGCGCGCATGGAAACACATCAGTGCCATACAGGATAAAGCATTGTTCGCTATGGCTTTTGCTCCTGAGACTGGAGATGTGGACTTACTAGGGGACAGTGACATTTCCTCCTTTCCTACTTTCCGGGTCTCTGGTAGGTCAGAGGCAGCGGCATCCCATCCGTGAGGAGCTCTGAGGAAACCTGTTGGGGTGTCAGGGAGGTGGCTGGGTAACACGCTACTGGGAAGTCTGTATTCTCCTCTGAAAAATTGTCAGGTCTTTGAGGGAGTTTCCCCCATTTTCTTTAGTGAGCTCGTTTCTGTTTGTTTTTACATGTTTGCAAATCTTCACAATATGCAGTTCCAGTGGGTCTAGGGGATGGGGTGGGGGTGGCGCGGGGGACTTGATTTGAATATGTGTGCACTGCAGTGGTGTGAATGACTGGGAGGCTGCCAGCGGCAGGCTTTTTTAGTGGCAGCTTGGTGTGTGCTTTCCTACCTCATCTCCCCAGCATCAGGCTTCGAAACACCCTCCCTCTGCCACCGCATCCTTCTTGTCATCTCTAGGGAGGCTGGACACAGAACTCAGGCCCTACCCAGCGCGCTAGAGCCAGGCTGCGGTCCACAAGCCTTGCCGGGGCTCTGTGAGGCTCCCGGCGGGGCCTGGGTGGTGCGCCTGGGTCCCGAGGTCGCCGGTGTTGGCACTCGCGACAGCCCCTGTGCGCGCAGCGGGCCTGCCGCCCGCCCGCCCGCCAGCCCGGAGAGCTGACCAGGCCGCGTGTGAGCGCAGGGATTCCTGCTCCTGCCTTAAATATGCCGGTTATTTTTATCTCCCTACGTCAGGCAGTGAAGGCCATCCCACCAGTGGCCTCGGCGGCTGCTACACAATGTTTCCCTTTAGTCGGGAGGGGAAATGGAGGGAGGCCAGACTTCCTGATCACATGGTGCTGAAGTCAATGAAAAAAAAAAATTAAGTGGGACCCCTCCCTTTTTCTTCCCTGCCTGATCCAGAGCCCCCACCCCGCTCCCCCCAAACCCCAGCCCCCTCGGGCTCTGTGAGTCGAAGAGAGGCACAGGCTCCAGGCGGAGGGCCAGCCAGGCAGGAGAGAGAAAACATAAACACGAGATTGTTGCAGTAATTGGTGGCTCTGAAAACACTGAGGAAATGAGAGGCTTGTACGAAACATCAGCCGACAAGAAACGGGGTGATGTCAGACAGCCTTCCAGGATTAGAAACCCTTAAAAGCTCCGAGCCCGCGGCCGCGGCGCAAAGTGCTCTGCTCTCCCGGGCAGGAAGCCGGGATTTCGCCTGCCTCCCGGGCATTCGCCATCACCCAGTTTCCCCTTTCTGTCCTTCCCTTTTCTCCTTCTTGAACTTTCTGTTCGTTCGTTTCTCTTTTTCTTTCTTTCTTTCTTTCTTTCTTTCTTTCTTTCTTTCTTTCTTTCTTTCTTTCTTTCTTTCTTTCT
>NW_017731374.1:1550933-1570879 GCF_001890085.2 Hipposideros armiger
TTTCTTTCTTTCTTTCTTTCTTTCTCTCTCTCTCTCTCTCTCTCTCTCTCTCTCTCTCTCTCTCTCTCTCTCTCTCTCTCTCTTCTTTCTCTATTTCTCCTTTCTTTTCTTCTTCCTTTCCCCTTCTTTTTTTCCCCACTTTTATTTCCTTTCCCTTCTTTATTAAAAGGAAAAGGAGACACCACATCAAATAATTTCCATTTCTAATACACCTGGTACTTTTATATCTTTTCCTTACTTTGAAACACCAAACCAGACTAAACCCTGAAACGAACCCAAAAGGGGCAAATTACACTAAAGTGTCTGTTGCCCGATTTGGCCCTTTATTCTCAGTCCTAGTCCCCACCTCCCTTTTTGGGTTACAGCGCACTTCTCAATAACGTGCAAACATGTGGAGGGGCTGGAAATAAACAAGAAGCATTTATCAAGGACAAGGTCACCAAGAAAGTGGGATTAAATTCTTGCAAAAATATGGCAGTTTCAGAGGAGAATATAGATCTACTAGTTACAAGTCAACTGGCCACCCAGCTAATACTCCAGCTGCTGCTGCCTCATTTTCTTTCATGATAGGAGATAATTAAGAAAACTAAAAGTGAGCACGTGTGCACACACACACTCACTCACTCCTGGCTCTCCCCACTCTCCCCAGCCCACAGGGCAGTGTAGCTAACAGCCAGTGAGCAGGGGCTTGTGCCAGGTCCACCTGGAACCCGCCTGCATCGTTAAGTTGGAGGCCAGGTCTCATCTGTTCAGTGACACAAAAGGTGCCGCCTGTCGGGCTCTCTCTTGGTGTTTGTCAGGATTAATGAGGCGCTGTTTGGAAAGGGCTCGAGCCCCTCCAACCAAAGGCACCCACGACACCTTTTCAAAGAATGATTTATGTCTGGCTTTACCCAAATAGGAACCAAAAGAAGGTTTTCTGTTTTCTCATCTTTAGAGCAGATGAATTCAGCACCTGGATCCTTGCTTTGGGGCATTTCAGAAGCTTTAGAGTCTCCCTTATTAATTGCTCTGTCACCCTCTACTGTGAGGGCAGGTTTTCCCCCTCTCTTTCTGAGACTCAGAAAAAGGTCACATCAAGGTCGAGCCTGTACACCCTTGGAAGAATTGGACCGGTTCCAAAGACTTGGGTTCCTCTCACCACTGCTCATGGTGAGAACAATACCCCTAGGCCTGAACCCCTTCCCCACACACTTATAAATCTTGTAGGGATTTAACACCCCTAATGCTTGAAGCTCCCAAGCTGTGTAATTTGAGCCAAGTATACTTTTTAGTCGGATCCAGTATACCTGTGGTTGTGCCACCCACCAAGAGGTAGATAACAGCCCTGTTTTCTAGTTGTCATGGGCACATTTTCCATGTTTGATGTTCCCTTTATGTTCTGCATATCCCAAGGGGGAAACCTCATCTCCCCAGTCTTCTCCTGATGTTCCTGTGTGAGACAATGTGATCTCCACGCCCTCAATTTCTCAACCGAAGAAGCTTGGGCTCTTCCTTGTCTATTGCTGCTCCCTTCCCATCCACATCAAGGTCAACAGCTCCTGCAGTTCTCCCCTGAAAATCTCAGGTCCTCTGATGCTTCTCGCCATCTCCTGGAGTAAAAAACTGCGACAGCTCCTAAGGCTGACCACTTTCTCTGGGTGCCTGGGCCTGGGAGTCTCACAGTTTGAGTTTAAACCCCAGATTTGCTACTTAGGAGCTTCGCAACCTCTGGTAAGTTACTTTGATGCTATGAGCCTCTGTTTCCTCATCTATAGAGTGGAGATAATGACAGACCCACTTCATAGGCTTGTTGTGAGGATTATATCAGATAAGGCATGTGAAGGGGTTGGCCCAGTGCCGGCCACAGAGTAGGTGCTTCATTATACTCTCTACTAGTGCTTCTCAGACCCCACCTTGCTGCACAGTCACCTGGAGGGCTTGGTGAAACGCAGATTCCTGGGCGCGACCCCATAGCTCCTGATTCAGTAGGTGTGGGGTGGGGCCTGGGGACCTGCATTTCTAACTAGCTCCTGGTAATGCGGATGCTGCAGGCCCGTGGACCACATTGAGCTGGCCTGTGGACAAAATCAGATCTGCTTGTGTCTCAGGCTCCTTTTGTCCACACACCTTGGCAAGGCCCATGTGGTCCTTTTTTCTCCTAGCCCAACTCACCTCTCTAGCCTTCTCACACCAAACTTCTCCCCATCTGCTCAGTCGACACCCCACAGCCCTCCAGGCCTCCTTGCAGTTAGAGCTGCCTCTCCGCTGGAAATGTCTCTTCACTGCCTTGTGAGCATCTCCCCGCCTCGAGGCCCAGATGCAAGGCTTCCTCTTCTCTGAAGCCTTTCTGGCTTTTCCTCCCAGAGCCATCCTCCTCCCTACTCCATGCTCTGCTCTCCGCTCAGACTTCCTTGTGGTGTTCACTGGACTCCGAGCAATGATCTATGGATGTGCCTGTCTCCCCCCACTGGCCCAGTTCTTGTTTGTTTTTGTGTTGCAAGGGTATGCCTAGCTCCTGACTCATGGAGAGGCTCAGTGCTGTTTGTTGAATGAATAAGAGAGTGAATGAACCAGCAGCTGATTATCCTCTAGGAAAATCACAGCCTATGGAATAGGATTGTGGGGTGCTCTGGGGCCTCAGGCATGCCCCAAGGCCCCCAGCCTCCAGGACTCCACCCTGACCTGATTTAAGGAAAGAATGCCATTATTCCTACAACTCTAAACTCCCTCTCCCTTTACATCACTGAGTTGCCCTAACGTTATTTTCCCCACTCACGAGTGGGTGATTGAGACTAGGGGAGAGGAAGTGACTAGCCAAGGGTTTTGTAGCCCAGAAGTGGGAGAGTCCAGCTGAGGTCAGCTTGGATACAAAGACCCCCAACTCCACCAAACACTCAAGTGTGTGCATGAGTGCTCATGTACACACACACACACACACACACACACACACACACACACACACACACACACACACTAACCCCTCTGTATGGAGATGATTAAGGCTGGCAGCCAGTTGTAGAAGGGCCTTGCCAGAACGTTCCCTTATGGCAATTGCGTTGGTTTGGTTATTTACCCAGGGTTACTCTCATCAGGCTTCAGCTCTGGGTTTGGAGCTTCTGAGTATCTTCCTGGTCCAGGAAGGCAGCAGGAGAGCGACTTGTGGGCCAGCTCTGGAAACTGAGGAAGGGGATCAAAGGGACTGGCACAGCCAGCAGAAAGACCTGGTGACTGAGCTACATTTTAGCTGTAGTCCACGTGGAATAAACCCCAGAGCTAAGATGACACTGGTAATGATGACAGTGTTTGGGTGCTTTTCATGTGTCTGACACTGTATCATGGACTTTGCATATATAACACTGTGTTTAACCCTCACAGCAATCCCGTACACTAGGGATTGCTATTATTCCTGTGTAGATGAGGAAACTGAGGCTGAGCAAGTTTAGATCACTTGCTCAAGATGACACTGCTAAGCAGGAAAAGCTATGTGGAAAACATATCCTAATGGCCATCTTATTGACATGGCAAGTGAAGAGAACCAGCTTTAGGAAGCAGAAGAAATGAAAAGACGTAGACTTCAGTGACTTAGCTTGATTCCATCTCCATTTACCATTTCAGACAAGCCTGATGGTCCAGAGATCCTACACCGGCTGAGATGCAAAGGCTGGGCCATCATCTTATCAAACCAGCTTTGCACATGTGTGTCCTGGTTGAGACACACAGAGGGCTTGGTATGGGCCTAATATCACACACAGCTTGTGAGTGAGCATCTGATTTGGGCTTATAATCCAGACGGGGCCTTTTCCCTCCCTTCCTCCTACCAAAGTTTATTGGGGTACCTCTACTAGGCCAGGCATGCATGCTTTTGAGATTATTTCTCCCTTGACCCCTTTCACCATGACAAGATTCTGAAACCAGAACTTCAGCTATGAAGTTCATTCAGACATCAATGGAGAGGTGACGGGGCGGGCACCCCGACACAAGCCTAGGGATTGCTGCATTGTCTGCACTTATCGGCTGGCTAGCAGCACAGGCAGAAGCATATTTTGACCTTGGGGAAGAATGACTTTTCCTGGGCGGCCATTTCCCTGCATTCTTGACACCTCAAGATGACCCGTAGCTAAGCATCATCATCAGGGTCACCCTCTGCTCACACATAAAATCTCAGGGAAATCTGATAACCTCATTTGATATGCCAGTTATTAGCTGAATGGGACTAGCAAGTGATATAACCTCTCTGAGCCATCATGTACCCATCTTTAAAATGGAGATGAATTAAGTACCTGCCATGCCTACTTCACCAGGCTGTTTTTTTTTTTAAAGATTTTATTGGGGAATTGGGGGAGGGAACAGCGCTGGGGGTTGGGGGAAGGGGAACAGACAAGTTGCTGTCCTTTTATTCTTCAGTCTAGTTGTGGAGGATGTTGCTTCACTGGCCCAAGTTGGCACCATCATTGCGCTCTTCCCGGGCGAGGCAGATCAGTTGCCGGCTTCTGGACGGCTGCTCACAATGGCTTCTGGCCGCTCACGCTGGCTGCCGGCTACACACGGTAGCTTATGGCATCCCACTGCAGCAGGGGGCTGCAGCCTACGCCGTCGCTGGTGACCCATGGCAGCCCAGCCCCAGGTCGAGCTGCCATTCACCATCTTAGCTGCAGAGGGCAGTGTCACTGGCCCTCATATGTGGGATCCGAACCGGGGCCCTCTGGCGTCCCAAGCCAGTTCTTAACCATCGCGCCACTCAGCCAGCCCTTACCAGGCTGTTAATATGAGTCAGATGGGTCTGTACATGTAAGGAGGGCTTCGTGGAGCCAGGATCACATATAGGTTGTTAACATGACCATTGCTGGCCTTGGACCAGCTGGAAGCAGCCAGTTCAGGAACCCATCTTTCTAAGATGGAGCAGGGCAGGGTGGCATGGAGGCAGAGGAGAAGGGAAGAAGCCACACCCGTACACTCCATCAGGCACCTTCTAGTCATGCTCTCCTTCGCACAGCACCGTGACCCTATGAAGTAGGTATTTGTAGTGCATTCCATAGTGGCCCCAAAAGATACGCCTGTGTCCCAACCCAGGGAACCTGTCAGTTTTACCTTATTTGGAAAAGGGGTCTTTATAGATGTAATTAAGGATAAGTTAAGAATATTGAGATGAGGTCATCTTGAATCATCCAGTTGTGTCCTAAATCCAATGACAAGTATCCTTATAAGAGACACAGAGAGGAGAGACTCACGGGGAGAAGAGAAGGAGGCTGTGTGGAGACCGGGGCAGAGATTGGAGTGATGCGGCCAAGGATCACAAGGATCACTAGTGAGCTAAGCCAAGGAGCACCTGGAACCGAAGCTGGCAGAGATGGAAAGAGTGTCCCTTAGAGCCTTCGGAGGGAGTGCAACCCTGCCAACACCTGGATTTTGGATGTTTGACCTTGAGAACTGTGAGAGAATACATTTCTGTGCGTTAAGCCACCCAGTTTGTGTCCACTTGTTATGGCAGCCCTAGGAAACTAATACAGCATTATCTTTTCCCCCGCTTAACACATGAGAAAACTGGATCAGAGAGGTTAAATACCTTCTTCAAAGCCACCCAGCTAATAAGGATTAGTTCAAGCTCAGGCACATCGGACTCCAAAGCTGGCACTCAGCCCCCGCTTCGAGAAGTGGGAGTATTTGAGGGATGCAGCAGCAGGTCTTCTAGGATGAGAAACTGGACTTCCTAAGCTGAGAAAAGATGGGAAGTGGCCCTTTCAGTTCCGAGGCAGATCTTTCACACCAGGGAATTCCCTAGGAGAAACCACTCCACCGCAAATCCCACACAGGTGGCGAAGGGAGGAATTTAAGGGTAGTTTTGGTGTTTGGATGTTCAGAGATGGTACCCAGGGCCATGGTTTTGGGGCATACTGGTTAAGCAGCTCATCCAAAGAGGAACCTGGGTGACAATCCGCCAACCAGTCTGAGCTTTGAAAAATGTGCATTTTTCCCTCCACCTTTTTTTCTTTTTTTTTAACATAAGCCAGGCCGGGAGGGGCCTGAATAAGGAAGGAAATCAATAGGAAATGCCTTTAGAAAATGAGATTTTTCAGAAAGCATGTCATGTCATTCTTGTTGCAAAGGCTTGGGCCCTGCAACTTGAAACAGGAAATTGGAGAAACCAAAGGCAGCCAATGAGAGGACAGAGTGGAGGCCTCCTCCGTTCAGAAGCCAGTTGTGGCGATAGGGCTGGCAGCTGTGGATACGGAGCCAAGTCACATGGAGGCCAGTCGAGTGAACAGGGGGTGTTGGCCTGGAGAAGAGCAGTCTTGGACAGGACATGAGAATCTTCTTCACACATCTGAAGGTCTGTCATGAGGCAGGGGTAACAGGTGCATTCTGAGGGGGCCCAAGGGGACACACTACAACCATTGGGCTGGATATACCACAGGAGGCAATAGGACGAAAGGTTAAAGGCTCTGGAGCCAGGGGAAATCCCAGTTTCACCTCTTACTAACTTGGGAAATTTATTTCAGCTCTCTGGCCTCTGTTTCGTATCTGTACAATGGAAGTAATAGTCATAACTTCCTTGTAGAGTTATGGAGAGGATTACATTTTATTAAATGTCAAGTTCTTGGAACAGTACCCGGCATATAGTAATCACCCTGTAGATCTTAGCTATTTTTAACTTTTCTTAGAGAGGTCAAGAAAGGCTTTCTAGGGGACACTGAGGTGAGATTTAAAAGAAGGGGGTAAGCATTTGATACATGGAGGCAGGTAGGCGAGGTCACACCAGGCAGGGGGACAGTAGAGACTCACGGGAATATGTTTGCTCCAGGGGGTGTAGAGTTCCAAAAGGAAAGCAATGAGAGATGGGGCCGGAAGGGCTGGTAGGGCCAGTGCACGGAGGGCTTGGGGGTCTGAGTTAGGAGTTTGGACATCATCCTGTAGGTCAGTGCTGCTCAAACTTGAGTCTGCATCAAAATCACCGGAGGGCTCCTAAGAACACATGGCTGGGCCCTACCCCAATCATTCTGACCCAGTGGATCTGGGGTGGGGCCTGAATTTGCATTCCTAACAAGGTTCCAGGTGACACTGATGCTGGTTGGTCCAGGGACCACACTTTGAGAACCATTGCCACAGATGGCAAGGGCAATTGAAGGACTGAAGGCAGATTCAAGGTGAGGTTCAAGGGCAGTTTTCAGGGAAAAATGCACTCAGTCATGTTGCTCATGAAGCCACCACACTAGTTGCCACCTGAGACCAGAGTGGGAGATTGTTGGAAGCAGAGTCGCTTCCTCTGTTCTCTGATGATGGTGGCGGCATAGAGGTTGGCAGGACCCAGAGAAGGAGAGTCCAACAGACTCGCTTAGAGGGCAGTGGTCTGGCTGGGTGCCACTCCAGGCACTTTCACACTTTATTTTCCTCTTTTATAAAGGGTGGGTGACCTTCTGCCTGGGAATCCCAGGATATAGAGCAAAACCCAGAAAGCAAAGGAAAACCTCATAACTGCAGCCCCTTCCAAACCCACGGCTGCCACCCACCTGGGGCTCTGTCAGTAACTGCTGGGGCAGCACGTGGTTTCCTGGGGTCGCTGAGGAAGGGAGGACAATTATCAAGGCCGCATCCCACCCCTTCTCTGTCAGTGCTGGGGGAAAAACAATATTTAGTTAGTTAAACACCCGGCTATGGTTTCGTTTGAAAAGCTGGCTTTGATTAGGAGACTGCAGGGGTTGATTTATGAGGACAGATGAAAAAAAGAAGCATAAATGTGTAGAACTCACACAAATGATGACTAAGGGGACACAAAATAGACAGCTCCCTTGCAAGTGGAGACGGAAATGACTTATTAGGCTTTTAGGTCCCATCTTGGGTTCATGTAGTCACAGTTCCTGATGCTGTTCCTTCAAGATCTTTGTCTAGACTGGTTTTTAAATCAGGGGTGCCTCAATCAGGTTGAAGTACACGGTTTTTCTAGGTGATTCTCACCTCTACAAACAAGTTTTTTCATATATATATATATGAAATAAAAAATATCGCAATATAGTTTTCTTTGCTTCCTGGTGACAGGCTTGTGTAGGGATGTCCATTAGAGTATTGCTTGAAAATGAAAAACTGAAAACAGTCTACAGTGTCCATCAATGGGGGTTTGACTAGATAACCCATCCCCTCCCCAGAGTATGGAAATATATGGGGAAGTTTACAAAAAAGGTGGTAGTTCTGCCCTGTGTGTATGTGCAGCCTTCTCAAGTGCAAATAGTAAGATTCGGGAAAGTGTGTCTGGCTGATTGCTTGAACGCCAAACCATACGCACATGCGAGCATGCACACACACACACACACACACACACACAGAGTTGCCTATTTCCCCTATGAACATATATGGATATAAACTCGTAGACAAAGGCTTGGAAGGATGCACATCAAAATGAGCCTCTGGGGAGTCCTGTTTGTCATATTTGTATTGTTTGCATTGAGAATGTATTGACGCAGTACTCGTGTAATTAAGACATCATTAGACACTCAACCAAATCCGTACTCTGAACTCCTATAAGAGTGATGAAAGCTGCAACCCTCGCCCTCCGTACCTTTTCCCCAGGACCTCCGCAGAGTCCTCTGACTCTTTAGCCCCTTGGTATCTGCCTCTTGTCTTGGGCCCCTGTTGATGCCCACCTGCTTTATGAGCTTCTCCCCTGTGAACTGCTCCTCAAGACTTCACCTGGCCTTGGCCTGATCCTCACCTTAGTGTTACCCCTGTGGCTCACCTCACCTGACCCCAAACAGAGTTGTCCCCAGAGCTGGATCTCCCAGAGAGCCTGTGTTACAGCTCTTCTGGTAGACAGCTCTTTCAGTTTTGCATGGCTCCATTTCTCCTTGCCTCCTTCTCTGCCGCCCCTCCTTTCTTTCTTCTGCAGGGGTGGGGGGTGAGGGGTGAGACAGCATGAGCCACACCACCATACCAGGTAACACTCCAAAGGTCCCGCCCTACCAGGTCTGCAGAGCACTGGCCCACCTTAGTCTCTCTTCCTTTCAGATGCAGCCCTCCTCTCCCTGGCTCACTGCCTAGGAAGTTCTGGGCAGTTGTTCCTTTTGCACTGATTCCAGAATCTCATTTCTGGGAGGTCTGACCTGCTGGTGCCCACAAGTCCATGGTGGGCACCCAGGAGAGATCTCCTTCCGGGACACTCACGGGATCATGTTTTTCCACTGCCCTCAGTAATTTCGCCAAGGAATACGCTAGCTAAAAGCACCTTGGTTTTCTCATTTGTAAGTTGAGAAGATTGGTTTCGATGGTTTCTGAGCTTGCTCCCAGCTCTGACGTCCAGCGTTTCACTGCATGCCTTTGTTGGTGTTCACCTCTCCAGGGTGGCCCTTGGACCGCCTTATTCCATTCCCACGACAACTCTGGAGGTGACAGGGTAGCTCATATTTCTCCCATTTTACAGCCTAGGAAAACAAGGCCTTGAGATGGCCAGACACCCAAGGTCGTTTAGCTGGCATTGGGTCCTGGGCAGGTGTTCGCATATACAACGTCTGCAAAGAAACTTGCCAGGAATAAGAGCTTCTCTGGTAGATACAAGGGAAAGGATCTTCCCGGCAGAGGGCAGAGGGCTGAGGGCAGAGCAGCACACAGGAGTTGAAGTGGGATGTGCCTTGATTAGCTCAATGAGGCTGGAGCAAGGGGTGTGGGAAGGAAGTGGAAGGAGAGGAGGCTTGGCACCTTTTCCATCTCCTTATAAATAAGTTTGTCTCAAATACTTCTGCCTCTGGGAAGCCCCCTGGGCAATGACGTGCTGGTAAATGTTTAACAATAGTCCCCCCCCACCCCCTCCAAAAAAACCAACCTTTATTTACAGTTATTTACATAACTGATTACCAGTTATTCCCACCATGGTTGATTTCAAGTTAGCAATGTGGTCACTGAATACTTAGTTAAGAAGAGTTGGCTCCGGGAAGCCAGTAAGAGCCGTCTCACTGAGTCACTAACTCTTCTCTCTTCAACAGAGGGTTGCCCCTCTGACTTAGCAGCTATCCCATTGCTGAAACCATCTGTAAATAAGTCTCGTAGACAGTAATGTGTCAGTTTTGATTACGGGTTTGATTAAGTGATTTAATGATGATTAAGTGAATTAAATCTGCTATTAACATGTGTAAAAGCACAGCAAGTACTTGAAATAGCTCTGACACTACGATGCTATATAAGTGAAAGCTGTGCCTACTAGCTCTCTTCTAGTCTTGCCAGGAGCAGTGATACTGTTCAAGGACATGCCTATTGAAGAGATGATGAACTCTAACCCAAAAGGGCACACAGGCTTTCTTTTTTTTATTCTGCTTCTTTTTACAGACCACCCCTTAATCCAAACTCATTTAAAAGTCTATGCAACTTTTTGGTTTCATGGGGGGAAAACCCTCCCACTCAATCCCTATGGACAACAAAGGGCCCCCCAATCTATTCTCTTGATAATGGACAGGACTAAGTCATTGGTGAGGGGGATTTGGAGTCTAATGGGGGCTCCACCATTTTTTTGGCTGGGTTTCTGAATGAATTGCTGCGCCACCCTGAGCCAAATCCCGTTATCTGGAAAAGGAAGATAGTAACACCAACTTTTTTAGGGTTAATGAGACTAATAAATGAGTTTGGGAGCCTGGGATGTTCTGGTTGCTTCCCATCCCCCGATCTGCGTCTCACTACCCTCTGCCCAGCTCCACTGGTGCCCAGGAGGCTGACCGATACAGCACTCCTTGCCCTCAGCCGTCCCCTGTCAAGTCTGATACCTAGGCACGTAAGAGAGGCTTGTTAACACTAGCAGCCACTGTTTATTAAGGGCTGAAGTTGGGCTAAACCCGTGCCAAGTGCTTTTTTTTTTTTCCATATGCATTATATCATTTAATCCTCACAACAACTCTGTGTGGAAGGTGCTAATTATGGTACCCATTTTGCAGATGAGAAAAATAGAGCTTAAAAGTTGTTAGTGATTTGGTAAGTCACCCAGCTGGCAAGCAGGGAGTCACGATTCAAATTAATTAATGTTAATCACACTATTATTTGGCGAGCAGGGACCAAGTCTTAGACTCAGATTTGCACTGCAGAGTTGTGTACTGGGAAGTGCTGGGTGAACTCTTGCTTGTGGGTGAAGGCCGGCAGTTCAGAGCCCTCGGTTTCTGCATCATCTTTCCTGGAAGTTCTCCCTCTGGCGTCAGGGCCACTTTTGCTTCCACAGACCCTGGCCTCTTTTTTAGAGTGTCTGGGCTGCTATCTGTTCCCAAACAAACCCCAGTGGATGGAGTTTCCTCTCATTACCTCTTGCCCATATTTCTAGCCGCTCTAAGCTGCTGGAACAGCCCCATTGTCGCTCCTCCACCCTCCTGGTCACCCACACCCACTGGTGTTTACAACATGTCTCCAGCATCTGCGAACTTCATTAGAGCTGGAGCTACACCCTCTTCCTGCTCATTGGTGCAGACTGCGCATGAGGCCAGATTGAACATGGCTCCCCAGGGTGCCTGCCAGACATTTCCCCCAGCCAGGCTAGGTCTCCTTCTCTGGGGACCCCTGGCCAGGCCGTAATCCAGAGCTTTTGTCTCTGTTGGAGAAACATTCCTGGTACCAGGGCCACACTCCATTCTAGCTTGTGGCTTGGTTAGCACTATTTGGACAGTGGCTTAGAAGTGTTAATTTTGGAATCAGGAACACCTGCCGCTTATTCTCTCTGTGATCTTGGTCCAGTTGCCTAGCTTCTCTGAGCCTCAAGTTCCTGATCTGTAGAACTGAAGATAGAGCTGAGGATGGAAGTTATTGCATAGAAAGCTCCTGGCACATCTTAGGTGCAAAATTCTCTCCCCCCCCCCTTCTTTCTCTCTCTCATTTCTAAAGACCACTTTGAGGCTACCAAAGACCAAATAGTGTAGAGTTCATTTGTCATCTATTTGTTTGTTTTGGGAGTGCTGTCTACTAGATGTTGATGTTATCAGAGACTAGCAGGATAATTGCCCTCATTTTATGGATGAATATTCTGAGGTTCAGAGAGTTTAAATTAATTTGCTCACGGACATCCAAATAACAGATTGGGTTTGCAAGCAACTCTGATTTAAACTGACTCTTTATTTTCAATTTTCTCTTGTCATTTTTAAAGAATGAAAATAAGCAACCAAGTGATATAAGCCAAAATGAAATCATCTTTATTCTTGTAAAAAGACAGCTGCCTTCGCTCTTTGCACTGATTCTTCTCTATCCATAGATTCTCTTGCTAAAGTCATTGTCATCTGTGACTCCATAACACCACTATCCAGTTCTCGCTGCTCCTTGGGTGAAATGAGCTTTCTAAACCTGCTTTGAGATATCACCTTTCAAGGATGGGATTCTGGAAGCTGCACTGACATTGGGCTGATACTGGAGAGTTTCTTGCATAGGAAACAAGTCAGGATTTGGGTCTAAAGATGGGGATGCCCTAGATGACAAAAATAGGTCTGAAGGTCCTTATCATAATTGTTTATTTTCTTATTAACCTCAGAAGGTGACAAATGTTTAAAAGTGTTTTCCTCCTACACCATCCTTTTATTGAGAATAAAGGACATGTGAGCTTTCACCCACCACTGTGTAGTGAGTTCCTTGCTGGCACACTGGGTTCTTACTGATCTCTGAATCCTTTGTGGCCCCTTCCCATAGTGCTTTGCACACAAATGCAGGCAAACATGAATGAACAAACATTTACCGAGCACTCTGTTTGTTCTCTGTATTATGTTGGGTACTTTCACATGAGAAAACTAAAAATGACTTGTCCCAGGCCACACCAATAGTGGTAGACGCTGACTCCGAATCCCGCTGGACCATTTGACTCCATATTTAGTGTTCTTTCCTCTATATTTCAGCTGTCGCTCAGTATCTCCATCAATGATGATAATTGAGCAAGATCTAAATGTCTTTTCTTTTCAAGGTTGCCAGCAGTGTTGGATATGCTGTCGGGAGAAGGAGGGTGAATGAAGAAGGCCTGATTCCTTATCACAGAAAGGATGATAATGAGCTTCAGCTGTCTGGGTGGTTCACTCACCATGTGAGAGTAAAGAGGATCAAAGAGAGCAATGTGTCACCATGGGAACTGTCCCAGTTTTATCATCTCCATTTTTCAAAGGCCTGAATATGAACACATGGAAAGCAGGAAAAATTCGGTGAATGGGAAGTGATGCAGCCTAATGATTTAAATACAAGTTTTGAAGAGGGAAATCGGAGAGTGGAGAGATATTTTGAGCAGATTTATAAACAGCTGCCCAACTCACTTTTCAAGGATGAATAACAATTGGCTGCAGGTGAGAAGGAGAATTATGGTGCATATATGGAAAGGCGTGTTGAAATTGTGCTTCTTGCCCCAAAGATATAGCAATGGGCTTGCTCAAAGGGAAGCGGAAGAGGCCTCTGTAGGACAGCCACTTACCTGAGTGGGAGATGCCTGGAATTGCTTCTGAAAGGAGATAGGACCACAAGTGACATTGTTGAGGGAGCTTGTCAGATTGCAAAAATTGGCCACAAATTATTCCCCACCCACTATGCATGCATATCCTTTTGCATATGATTACAATTCCTGTCACCAGAGGAGGTGGGCTCTCCAGTCCTGGAATAAGGACTTGGACATGTGATTTGTTTGGTCAGTGAGATGCTAGGAAATGTGATGGAGGCAGAGGCTTGAAAAATGCTTCAGATTAGGGATAGCCCTATCCTGCTGCTTTTGGTTACACTGTGACCACCACCATATGAATAAGCCTAGGCAGCCTGCTGGGTGATGAGAGACACATGGCCCCGTTACCTCCATCACCCCTTCTGAAAGCTAGACAGACATGTGTGAGGCTGTTGATGGCCAACTGAGTGGCCCTCAAATGAGTGGGCCCAGTTGATCCCAGATGGAGCCAAGTTGAGTTGTCCCAGCTATCCCAGCCCAAATTTTTGACTCGTAGAGTCAGAAGTGAATAGATGGTTGTTGTTTTAAGCTGCTAAGTTTGGGGATGATTTGTTATGCAGTAGAAACTAATTGATACGTGGCACAAACCCCAAATGGGAAAAGAAAAATGCGCTCTTGAGGTAGGTGTAGAGCACATATTGGCAACAAGCTATTGCCCATTAGCCAAATCCAGCCCACCACCTGTTTTTGTAAATAAAGTTTTAATACAACCCAGCCAGATTCATTTGTTTACATATTGTCTGTAGCTGCTTTGGCATTTCAACAGCACTTAAAGACTGTCTGGCTCACAAAGGCTCAAGTATTTACTACCTGGCTCTTTACAGAAAAAAATGATATAGGCTATGACAGTAAATGGGGCTTCAACTACAAACCTTCATTCAAACAGAAGCACATATTTTAAGAATCCCCAAATGAATATTATTGAGTTTCTAGTTATTAAAAATGATATGTGCTCACTATAAAAAAACAAAAACAAAACTTTAGACACTATGGAAAAAGCATAAGAGAGTAGCTGTACATTCAGCCTTCACAGATAACCTCTTGCAGCTTTGGAACATGTTCCTTCCAAACACTTCTCTTTTCCTATATATGTTTTTTTTCTTAAAAAGAAATTGAACTACTCACACTTTTTCACTTAATATGTCATTAATACACAATAATAACGATGGCACTAATTATCATTTTCAATGTCTACGTTGAATTTAATTGTATAAAAGTTATATATTGATTACCTGATCCTTCATTGCTTTTTTAATATTTAGTTTGCTTCCAGTTTTTCACCATCTTGCCCACTGCTGTGATGAATGATGAATATATACATATACATATATAGGACACTGGTAGGAAGTCATCCTTAAAGTCAAACTGTATAAGACAGTGCATAATAAAACAATATGTAGAAGTGAAATTTTGGTGTTAAAGGTTATCCATATTTAATGTTTATGTAGACATCCCCCAGTTGCCTTCCAGAAACTCTATCAACTTACAGCCCTACCAATAATGGTTAGAAAAAAATACATGCTTTTAATTTGCAAAGTAGACCATTTCATCTACCAGAGTATAGAGGAAGCAGAGAGAGGAATTCATCAACATTTGTTCTACAAATGGAAGTGGGGTAACCTTGGGAGAAAATGACCATGTCGTTTCAGAGTTCTCAGTTGCTTAGGGGACAGCGCAGATGATGATTGGATGATTCAGGTTGTATAAAGCTCTTCACAGGTAGAAAAGATGAGACCAGTTGAGTGTGATGATATGTCAAATAGAGATAGATTTCAAGTCCTGCATCTGGCCCTGAGTAAGCAACAGCATCACTACATGGTGGGGACCCAGTGGCTTAACCAGCCACATGTGAAAAAGACCAGGGAGCTCAATGTATATCACCAGGGAGGTGTGGTGTCATCAAAGCTAATCACACCATTGGCTGCATGGTATCTGGAGGGGAGCGTCATGTTCTACTCTAGGCTGGAGAGACCATATCCACATCACTGTGTCCCATTCTGGATACTGGACTTTAAGGATG
The DNA here is from genome assembly GCF_001890085.2 of Hipposideros armiger. Taxonomy (NCBI): domain Eukaryota; kingdom Metazoa; phylum Chordata; class Mammalia; order Chiroptera; family Hipposideridae; genus Hipposideros; species Hipposideros armiger. Next base: position 1,566,347 of record NW_017731374.1, read on the forward strand.
ATTTAGTTAATCTGGGGGTAGGGGCTTCTGAAGAGAGAAGGAGGAACTCCAGTTCATTTCGTTTGAAGCAATATTGAAAGAGTTGGTAAGGCTTAGCTTTGAAAACAAACAAAAAAGCCAGCAGAGACATTAAAAATGTTTTTTTTCAGTATTGGTGTTTTCAAAATAAACATATCTTTATTGTTTTTAAAAATTATAATCAACCTAAAAATGTGAGCACAGCCAAAAAAGGTAAAAAGAAAACGAGATTACCCTGAATTGTATTCCAAGAGGAATGCCATTAATGTCTTGAAGAACTGCTTTAAGACAGCACTTTGCAAATTCATACACACAAAATATGCATACAATTTTACATAAATGATATAACACTAATTTTTTTCTCACTCAATAGTATGTAATGAACACATTTCTGTGTCAACTAGGTCATCATATTTAATGGCAGTTTAAAACTTCATTGTATGGTAACATAACCAGTTTCTTATTGGTAGAAATTTAGTTAAAAATTTCTGTTGTTGTAAACACACACTTTAATTAATATCCTTGACTTACTGTACATTTGGCTAATTCTCTTCTTAGAATAAATTCCTAGAAGTAAAACTTTTGGGTCAGAATAGTTACACAGTTAAAATTTTTTTTAAAGGTTTTATTGGGGAATTGGGGAAGAGGAACAGCCAAGTTGTTGTCCTTCGATCTTAGTTGTGGAGGGAGCAGCTAGCTCAGCTCCAAGTCCAGTTGCCATCTGGCCACCTGTTGACAGCTCATGGCCACTCAGCTCAGGTGCCATGTTCAATCTTAGCTGCAGGTGGACGTAGCTCACCATCTCATGTGGGAGTTGAACGGGTATCCTTGTTGTTAGGAGCACGTGCTCTCACCAGCTGAGCCATCCTGACACCTGTTAGCAGCTCAGTGGCAGCTCAGCTCAGGCACAGCTCACTGGCCCATGTGGGAGTTGAACCGGCGACCCTGTTGCTCAGAGCTAGTGCTCTTACCCAACTGAGCCACTCAACTGGCCCCTGCACAATTAAAATTTTGATATTATTATGCTGTCCTCCAGAAAGATTGACCAATTTACACTCCACAATTATCTTGGTTTCATTTACGTTTCTTAGATGACTTTGGTGCATTTGAATATTTTTTTTATTATGTTTAGTACCATTGCATTTCTTGATTTATAAATTGCCAGTTAATATCCTTTGGTCATTTTTCTTTGGAATACATTTGTATGAGTTCTTTGTAGGTATAATAACACTTTATGTCTTATACATATCACACATACATTCTTTTCCCCTGGTGTCCCAATTAAACTTCTTTATGGTGGTTTGTTTATTTGTTTTGGTTGATTGTTTTTGCTTACTAAATTTTTCAATTTTCAATAGCCAATTCTATTATTACTTTCATCCTTTAATATTTTTAATGGTTGTCATGTGTAAGAGGATTAGACATTTCCTCAGTTTATGAAGAAGACAGAACCAGTCCAATGGGAGGAAAGTTGCAGCATGCCAGACTGCAGCTACACATAATAAACAACTTTTTTCCCATTAGAACTGTCAAATGTGGACTGTATTGCCTCGAAGGTAGTGAGATTTCCCATAATTAGAGACTATCAAGCATGAGTTGCATGACCACCTGACAGTGATGCCATACAGGGTGAGGCCAGATGGCTTCTGACACCTTTAATTATTTACAAGGCAGATTTTTTAAATGGGATGACAATAATTTAATTCTACTCATTTTTCCCAGAGAACTTGTTTCAAAACTGTAACACCATCTGAAATGTGGGCTTTCCAAGAGCAACTGGACAAAAGCTGATGTGGCAGAGCTAACAGCTCTAAATTAAAATAGTTCGGAACCGCTGATTATTATTAAAAAGCATACCAGAAGTATGTTAGGGGTCATGTGGTTGTCATTCATGAGTTTTACTTTCATCACCATGCATCACCTTGCAGCCACAGAAATTTCCATGAAACCATATGAAACCCATAGTAGCTGATCTCCCACAGCTGGGAATGAAAATGGGTTCAGGCAGAACTGACTTCTTAGCACAGGTCAAGCATGGACCTGGCCCAGTCCTATGATAGCACCAGAGCAAGGTGGTGCTGGGCAAGATTATAGAAGCTATCTGCTATGATGCTGCTATTGTATAATCGGCAAAACTGAGTTACAGAAAGGGGAGGAGCTATCCCGGTAAATAAATCTCAGAACAGTTAGGAGAGTCTGCGTTTCTTGATCCGTCTGACCATGTTGGCCTTCCCATTGTGATTTTGGGTTATTGTTTTTTGTTAGATAGGATTGATGGGGAACAGTTAGGGTTAAACTTAGACTTGGAAGAACAGTTTTGCTTTCCACCCATCTGTTCATTCATTCAAAAAAATATAATGAAGCCCTACCATGTGCAAAGCGTTGGGAATTTAACAATGACAGGAAAGATAGCAGCCCACAGCCTAGAGGGGAAGGCAACTTGAAACTACCCTATGACAACACAGGGTAGTGAAAGGTCTGAGGTACAGGATGCTTTGGTCGCTCATGGCCATGGCATCAAAACTTGCCCAGAGGATCAGGAAAGGCCTTCTGGGAAGACTAGAATGGAGAGATTCAAAGAAGGAGGAGGAGGAATTGGCCATGAGGAAACAGGATGAGAGGAAAGAAAAAAAAGATGATGGCCAAATAAGTGTTTTGGGGAAAGGAGAAGCATGTGCAAGGGATCAAAGCCAGAGAGAAAGTTAGATTTCCACATTGCTGGAGGTGTATAGGGCTGCTTCTGATGTGATGTGGTGGAAAGAACCAGAATTTAAAACAAGGCATCAGGTGTTTGGCTTTTAGCCCTTCCAGTTCTTGGCTACATGACCTTGGCAAATAACATAATCTGTGTTAACCTCAATTTTCTCATTTGACAAATGGTGATAATAATACCTACTTCACAGGATTATTCTGAGAATGGGATGAGCTAATGAATATAAAATTGGCCAGCATGGGGCTAGGTTTTCAATATTGTAAAGCCTTTGTTTTGAAGTTGTCAATGACCAAAATCTATTTATTTTATCTGGCCCAGATCTTCCTTGCTGTCTGTGGACATGTGTCACCTGGATCAGTTCAGGAGGCTCTTCCTTTCTCAGTTCCTACTTTGGGTCATTGTGATTCAGACACTGTGAGGATATGAAAGAAGTATGATGCAAGGATCTAAAGCTGGAATTTAACTGGGAAGAGAAGGTTAGTCTAAAGCGGTATCTGCTGTGTCCACCTCCATTTAGCCCATGAGCTCCTGCAAGGCGTATCAAATAGGATCTATAAAATAGGCCATCCCCTTAGTCCCAATGACAAGACTCCCAAGAGCCCCGCTGAGGAGGTGCTCAGCAAATTTAATTAGATAGAGTAAAAAGAAGTTTGAGAACTTAGGGTGGAATTTAAGGGTAGTCAACGCAGGGTATAGATCAGAGGGATTATGGAAAGAAAGATATGTGTGCATCAGAGAAGATTTGTAGAGGGAAAGCTGGAATGTTTAGCATTCGCTGCCAAAGAACTTGGAGAGTGGTGGTACCTCTTTATGCTCCTACCAGTGATGTATGACAAATCCAGTAACTCACATCCTTAGTTGATGTTGTCAGTCTTTTTAATTTTAGCAATTCTGGTGAGGAGGCAGCGCTATTTTGTTGGGGTTTTGTTTTACATTTTCCTAATGAGTAGTGATTTTGAGCATCTTTTCATATGATTATTAGCCATTTAAATATCCTTTTGGTGAAGTGCCTGTTCAAGTCTTTTGCTCATTTTAAAATGTGTTGACTGTCTTTTATTGATTTGGGGGAGTTCTTCATTTTTCTTTAATTTTTACCTTTTTAAAAAATTATCTTTTATTTTTTCAATTACAGTTGACATTCAATATTATATTAGTTTCAGGTGTACAGCATAATGATTAGACATTTATACAATATATGAAGTGATTCCCCCCCAATAAGTCTAGTACCCACCTGGCACTATCCATAGTTATTACAATATTATTGATTATATTTGGGGGAGTTCTTTTACGTTATGGATACAAGTTCTTTGTTGTATATATCTACTGCAAATCTCTTGTCCTGCCTGTCGCTTGCCCTTTTACTCTTCATTGCTTCTTTTAATTAAATAAATTCTTAATTTTAATTTTAATGAAAAACAGTATGCCATTTTTTTTCCGTTTAAAGTTCTTTTGTGTACTGTTTAAGAAGTCTTTACCGGGCCGGCTGAGGGGCGCGATGGTTAAGAACTGGTTTGGGATGCCAGAGGGCCCCTGTTCGGATCCCACATATGAGGGCCAGTGACACTGCCCTCTGCAGCTAAGATGCTGAACAACAGCTCAACCAGGAGCTGGGCTGCCTTGAGTCGCCGGCGACAGCTCCTGTGGTAGTGGGTTGCCATGGGCTACCGTATGTAGCCAGCAGCCAGCGTGAGCGGCTGTCCAGAAGCCAGCAGACTGATCTGCCTCACCCGGGAAGAGTGCAATGATGGTGCCAACTTGGGCCAGTGAAGCAACGTCCTCCACAACTAGACTGAAGAACAAAA
>NW_017731374.1:1572609-1573523 GCF_001890085.2 Hipposideros armiger
GCACAGTCAGCACAGGTGCAAAACTGAGAAGAGAGCATAAAGTTACATCCTGAAGGCTTTGAGGTTAGTGTCAGGAGAGGTCTGTTTCTTCCCTTGATTATCTCACTTTTCATAAAAGTCTGCATTGTGGAAATCCACCCTCCCCCACCCCCTTTTTTTGGTGTATTTTTGTTTGGTGAAGTGAGGTCACAAAATAACCCCTATGCTTCTCTATTAATAATGAGCAGCTCAGGGGTGGTGCTCTAAGTACACACAGGTGTTCATGACCTTTAATCTCATTTGAATCTTGCAACAGCATGCCAGGGTCCTAATCCCTGCTCAACAGATAAGGAAATCAAGGATTGGGGAGAGTAGCAGAAGCCGGTGTCCTCCCCTGGCCCTCAGGTGACAGCACTTGCCATTGCCCTTCTTTGAGAGCCAGCAGAACTAGTGCAATTTCTGAAAACACAGTGTGGAGCCATTTACATGTATGTTAGTCATTATTTCCATCATCCGTTGAACCTCAGAATAGGTTTTAAGTCATCGTTCTCTCTCTCTCTCCCTCCTCACGTTTTGGTTTATTTTTGGAAGTGAGATCAATGGATTGCCCTTTGCTTTCTCTCAGGAACCTCTCTGCTGCATTTCTAACCACACCCAGGAGTACAGCGCATGGCTGGACCTTCACAGGACTTATGACAGCCCTTCTCCAGCTCAGTTTCCTGATCGGCAAGATGATACTTCTGCTCCCACGCTCTACAGGTCTTGTTGTGTATTAAGTTCACTCTTTGGCAGACATAATTTGCTAACCCGTAGTAATAAGTAAGTAACAATGACTATATAAGTTCAGCTTCTAACAAAATACCTGGTGCATAGTAGGTGCTCAGTAAATGTTTGTTGAATGACAAAATGTATAATCACATGGTTACCTAGGAGCA
>NW_017731374.1:1574333-1575797 GCF_001890085.2 Hipposideros armiger
AAAAAAAAAAGAAGTCTTTACCTACTCCAAGGTGATGAAGCTATTCTCTTATTTGTTGTTTTTTTCTAGAAACCTTTTATAAAGTTTTTATTTGAAAAACATTACAAACCAAGAGAAAAGTTGAAAGAATAGTACAATGAGTTCATGTAGGCCCTTCCCCTAGATTTATCAATTAAAATTTTTAATAAACTGTGTTTTTCTACAAAAAAAGAAATGTTTGTATATAGTTAAAAATATCCAGTCTGATGGATGGTGACAGGTAAATGACAAATAAATCTAATTGCTTTGACCAAGTCCTCCTCCCCAAAGCAACCAATATTAGCACTTTCTTATACATGCTTTTATAGATATTTTCCATAGATGTACATCAATATATTTATGAATATTCCTTTTACTCATTTACCACATGGGACATATTAATAAGGTGGTCCCGAACATTGCTGTTTTTGTTTTTTAAAAATTTTATTGGGGAATTGGGGGAGGGGAACAGCATTAGGGAATTGGGGAAGGGGAACAGACAAGTTGCTGTCTTTTTGTTTTTCAGTCTAGTTGTGGAGGGCACTGCTTCACTGGCCCATGTTGGTATTATCATTGCACTCTCCCGGGTGAGGCAGTTGCTCACCGACCATTGGACGGGCCGCTCACAGCGGCTCATGGCGGCTCACAAAAGCGCACGCCAGCTGCCGGCCAGCCCCACTGCAGCCTGTGCTATCCCCGGCAACTCACAGCAGCCCAGCTCAGAGCTGTTGTTCACCATCTTAGCTGTAGAGGGCGCAGCACCACTGGCTCTCATATGGGATCCAAACCGGGGCCCTGCTGCTCAGAGCTGATGTCTCAAGCCAACTCTTAACCAACGCACCACTCAGCTGGCCCCGAACATTGCTGTTTTTATTTAATGATGTATCTCAGTGCTGTTCCCCTATCAGCCCCTTTGGAAATGACCTTATTCCTTTTAAGCGCTGCAGATAATTGCCTTGTATCAAAGCTTTTTGATGCAACGCTGCTGATCCCTCCTGAAGGGATCTGTTGGGTTGTGTTTAGTCTTTCCTTATCACAAACAGAGCTGCAGTAAACATCCTTGTACATAGGACTTTGTGGGAGTGAGCAAGGCAATGGCTTGTTCCAAGGGTATGGTGTTTACAAGTCTGTCAGCTCTGGTAAAATTGCCAAAAAGTTTATTTTGGTTTAAAACCTCCAGCAGCACATGATGGGGCATTTCCTCTCTCTGGAGCAGTAGAATTGAAGTAAGCAGAGAAGAGGGAAGAGAACACTTATAATGGAAGAAACAGTATAAACAAAGGCTTAGAGAGGAGTTTCTTAATCTCGGCACTATTGACATTTTTGGCTGGATCACTCTTCGTTGTGGGGCTGGCCTGTGGATTGTAGGATGTTTAGCAGCATCCCTGGCCTCTCCCCATTAGATGCCAGTAACAAGCCACCCTCTCTCCACCTGAGGTGTGACAA
>NW_017731374.1:1577222-1579949 GCF_001890085.2 Hipposideros armiger
CTGTCAGAATGGTGCTGAAACATGGATTTTGGTGACTCAAATTGTTTATATATGCAGAGAGCTCACAAAAATATTTGCATGGGCCTCCACATAGCCTAGGGGTAACCCTGTCTAGTGGGTCATCATTCATTCGTTCATGCAGTCATTCAGCTCATGACTTCAAGTGACCTGCAATTAAGTAGTGTAGTCGCTATGATAAGTGCTATGCTATTTTATTGCTATTATTATCATTGGCAGTATGAACTCATGCATGGGACCCCAGACAAAGACGTAATTAATCCAGCTAGCACACGGTATATGGTCTCAACATAAGGGAAGTTACCTTCATGGAGGGGGTAGCATTGGAGCTTAGGTCTTAAAGAATAACCAGAATTTCTGCAGGAGGGACATGTCTTATTCAGGGCACAGAAATTAATCCTATGAGGCTAAAGGACATGTGGGGGCTGAAGAGAGATGGGAGATGAACTGGAAAGGAAGGTGGATTCATAACATGAAGGATCCTGTCACCAGGCTTCTGAACCTCTTTTCTAAAGAAGAGGCAGAGTCACCAAATGCTTTGTAGCCAAGAAAGAGATGGTCAGCTACATTGTTTAGAAGGTTCATCCCAGTGACTGTGTGAAGGTTAGATGGGAGGAAAGCAAGATAGGATTCAAGGAAACCTTTCTAGAAGCTTTGGGGAGGAGGAAACCAGCACCTGACTGAAGGTGGCAACCATGGAGAAGGGAGGCTGTAAAGCCACAGCTGGTGTGACCCCCAACCCTGAGAGACTTGGAGAATCAGCCATCATGTCCTCTCCATCAGGGCATCGTTTTACCCTTTCTCCCCGTCCTACTCCTCTCGCTTCCATCTTCTCTCGTCAGCTGATGAAACGGGACAGGCTGAAACAAGCCTCGCTCCTGGATGTGAAGGGAGCTGAGATGAACAGCACACTAGGCAGCCCACCCTCAGGAAGACCTTCCCAGGAAAGCTCACAGAGCGCTGTTTTCAGCCTGAATGGAAGGCCTCCCGGAAGCCTCTGGGTTTATCTTGAGCGGCTTCAGGCGGGCTTGTCAGATGCCTTCAGAGCGGCCCATGCAGGGGGTCCCAGCTCCTCTCAGGGAAGTCTTTGCTTCATGGAGTGCCCCCACCATGCTGCTCCGAGTGCTCCCGCATCGTCTTCCTCCCCCGGCATGTGCACGGGTCCCCATCAGGCCCTGTTGCATCTCTGGAAATGACCTCAGTCTTTAGAATATTTGTTCTTTTTGGCTTTTCAAACAATGTCCTCGTTTTGCCAGAGGAAAAGGGAAAGAGACTCTCTAAACGAGCAGGCCGCCCTTTGTTCTGGGCCCATAAATCTGGCGCGAGCACATGTCCGGCCTTCCCGCCCCTCCTGCATCATTGTCCCCGTTGCTGATTAATAGGTCAGAGCTAACTTTAAACGGGCGTTTCCTGACCAGCCCATCTCCCAGCCCCCCACCCTGCCTGGCTGTGCTTAAAAACCGTCGGTATTTTAGAACATGACTTCACTGTACCCCACAGGCCCTTCTCATGGTGGGCTCCCAGGCGGCTGCTCCAACTTGGGCGAAAGCCGTCTGCACAGTTCAGGAGTTGGCCCGAGGAAGGGCTCAGGCTGTTAAGTGGGTGTGCAGCTGGATAGGTGTTGTCTCAGGGCGTTTGTGCCACCCCCGGCCTCTCTAGTCTTGGAAGATCTTACCTGCACACCCACAGAGGGACTGTATGGAGAGAGGGTGTGCCAATAAGTACGACAGGGTGTTTTATTTAGTCTTTGATTTCTTTCATGTTCTGTGAGTTACTGAATTAAATCTCAGCCATGCCAACTGATGTTATAGATGAGACGGTGCCAACATGGAAAGTGTTGTTGCTGTTGACTAAGCAAAGCAGGGTACAAAAGTTGAGTGTACTTCTTATCCAGCCATATAGCTCTTACTATGTTTTACTTGGATAACAAGAGGTGCAAGGCATATATACCTCCAACCTGGCTTCCGTTTTGAGTTGTCCTTTAACTTAGGGATAAGCTGTAGCATCTCCACCTATGACTGTAACTTCCAGCTTGTCAACAACCGAGTTAATAAGAATTCCAGCAGCATTCCCGGCCTTAGCCCGTCAGGCTGAACACCGGCTCATCTAAAAACATCATACATGTGTTGAAAACCCACTGACATCTGGCTGCAGCTGGGAAAAGCTAAAGCATCTTATGGAGGTCATCTTGGTGAGTGGTCTCAGCAGCCCAGGGTCATCTCTGTCTTACAGGGAGGACATGCAAGTCAGAAGACAGGAAGTTGGCCGGAATCCCCCCACGAATTAGGGGGGAGGGGAATGTGATCCGGGTGTTTCTGAGGCTGTGTTCCTTCCATCATTCTGCTTCCCTAATGGCCAACTGAGAGTTTAGAAAACATGGTTCCCATGTAGAAATCTCAGTGAGTTTAGCAAGAGACCTTCTGCAGGTCCACATCTGGTGTTAATGGAGTCTGATTGAAAGGTCTTGTGGGGAAATCAGCGAGGCAGCCTGAGGGGGTCTCTCTTACAGTCAGCGAATCGACCCTTTTCACTTCAGCTTGGGGTCTGAGACAGCTGAACCCCTCTGGACCCCAAAGCCTTTCACCGTAATGACATCAAGGATAGCAATGCACAGAGCTAGTGGCTGATTTCTCTGATTTCCTCACCTTATCAGCTGATCAGGAAAACAGACTTTCCATAAATAAACAAGCCCTGGGAGCATCCAACAGA
>NW_017731374.1:1581314-1582925 GCF_001890085.2 Hipposideros armiger
AGGGATGGTCTTTCATTTTGTAAAGAAGAAAACTGAAGTCAGAGAGGTTGAATAGCTTGCCCAGTCCAACAACAGCTCTAGACAGCTTGAAATTCAGGCCTGTCTAGCTACCCAAGCTTCCCGCTGCTTTGAGTGGATGAGAGTTTCTTCTGGAACCTTCAATCTCAAGGTCACAGCTCTCCCTTTCTCTTATTATCTTCTCTGTCATAGGTGACTATCATATAGGCAATATTCAAATGTTCAGTAAACTTATGGAGACCAGGGACCCTTGTGATTGGAGCCAACTGTATGGGGAGCCAGCAGAGTTATAATTTCAGCAATCATTAAAGCCGAGAAGAAATAACGCTGCTTCTAGGAGCACCAAACCATCCCCATCACTTGTGCCCCATCCACTTCTGATCATTGCATGGGGGATGTTTTGGGATAGGTATTCTTTCTTGACTCTGGAAATGAAACTTGTTTAGCTGTCATGTTTAGCTGTGGATACATCTGCTGAAGCAGCTGCTCATGTTGCACAATTTATGCTTCTCACCAGCTATCTCTAGCCTTACCATAAGCAGAGGACATGATCATTTTTCATGCTCAAGGATGAGCTGCAGTGATGAAAATAGACTTTCACCCACCCCACCCCAAATCAACGAAGAGAAGAGAAGTGGTTCTATCATGTCTGTGGAAGGCATAGGGTGGGATGTGAGTGACAGTGTGGACCCTGGTTTCATGGTCAAAGAAATCTGGGTTTCAATTCCAGCTCTCTCTCTCTGACCTTGCTGAACTTCTGCTGTCTCAATGGTAAAGTGGGAACAAGAGTATGACTTATCTCATGGTGAGGATTAGGTTGGCAAGATTTATACCAGGGCCTGGTAATCATAGGCACCGTTCTAAGGACTTTGTTTATTAACTCATTTCATTCTCACCACAAACCCCATGAGCAGATATTATCATTATCTCCATTTTGCAGAAGAGGAAACTGGAGTTGAGGGGGATTGTATAACGTGCCCAAGGTCACACAGTGAGTGGTAAACGGGGATTCAATCTGGGGTGTGTGTGTTCTTTGTTACGACTCTATACTGCCTCTCACTATAGCATGTCATGAGCCAGTGCATGGGAATACCCTCTACTCCCTTTGTGCAAGTGATGTTTTTAAATTAAATTAAATTAAATTTATTTACCAGAAGAGGATCTGTTCTATAAGAGTTGAGACATGAAACTCAAATACAGTAAACCAGAGTGGAAATTCATAAAGTTATTTTAGAAAGAATTTCCCAGAACAGGAGGACTTGCCAATGACAAGATTGAGGTATTTATGTATTTGAAGATGGAGTAGAACATTTTGAAGAGGGTTTCATCATCCATGCAAATGAGAATTAAGGGAAGTCACAGCAGTACCTGGGCAGAACCCAACCTGGCATCATCCAAACCAGAGTCTTGGCCAGTAGACTTTGAGAATTCCAACTCCATGGACACACTATCCCCATTGCGTTCATCTGCCAATGGGATGAGGATGTTTGATGAGGATGACTTGAGTTTCTGGGCTACCTGATGGCTATCTCTCCTTGTAAATGAATGCACCGACACTCTGGTTTACTCATATACACCCATCTTTTTATCCTT
>NW_017731374.1:1583418-1612428 GCF_001890085.2 Hipposideros armiger
ACCTTCTTTGGAGGGTGTTGTTAGTGTGTCTCCTGTCCCTCTCCACTCTCATCTCCCATGAGAAGGTAGGTTGGAGGAAGCCAACTGAGGAAGGCTTAGAGGGAACTCCCCAAGAGCATGGCATCAGTTTCTGGGACCTGAGTTTGAGAGTATAAGGCTTGTAAGGAGAGGCTAGGATGGCCTGAGGGGGTAGAGAAAGAGCTGAGAGCACCCTGTTGGGAGCAAGGGACTTCTCATCAACAAAGGAGAGCAAAACAGCCTGTCATCGGTGCATCTACAAAAAGGCCAGCAGGAGAGAGAGCCCCTAGGAGCCTCTTTGAAAGAGGCTCTTCCCAACAGGGCTCCCAGAGAGAAAAAATGGCAAGTGTTGGAAGCCCAAGTCCTAAGGCAGAGTTGCAAGTAGCTGCCAAAGGAGGCCTCACCAGCAGCTGGGAATTGCTAGCTGGGAAATCCCAGAAGCAGCCCAGCCCACGAGGCAACAGCCTGGCTCCCAGCAGTGCCAGCCAGCCCTGTGACGCTCTATCTTTTTTCCCGATTTCCTCTTTATCTGGTCGGTTCTGGGGAGGTAGCCAGGTGAGGGGGAAAAGGAGAGGTAGAAGAGACAAGATACCTCGCCTCCCTCCCAACTGGCATCCAAGCTTGAAGCAGACCTGAACTGGGGAAAAGAGAAACTTTCAAATGGAATTTGCTCAGATTCTGGTCAATACACTGGATTGTGCTTTGAAATTACAGACTTTTTGTGTGAATTAAAGGACCAGGTGCATAAATTCACATGGGGAGAAAAAACAAATAATTGCCCCTTATTGAGTCCAGCTCATTCGATGTTCTTTGTGAGCACATGCGATTTTACATGTAGCATAAATTTCTCGAAGAGAAATTTTAGTGCAAGCAAGGGTATATTTTAAATTTTGATAAATGTGGTCAAATTGCCCTTCAAATAATTTGTTCTCATTTACATTCATTGACAAATGAAAATGGCATTTTCCCAGCATACCCTTTCCATATTATGATCATCAACCATTTTAGCCTTTGCTACTCTACCAGTTTAAAAAAATGATATTCAATATATATAGATATTTTTACTCTGAGAGAAATTAAGATGTTTGTATTTATTTAAAAAAGATATTTATATTTCTTTTTCTGTGAACACCATTGCAAATGTCCCTTGCCCATGTTTTTTTCTATTGGGTTGTTGGTCTCTTTCTTATTAATTTGTAAGAACTCTTTACATATTAAAGCATTAGCCCTTGGCCCATCACATAAGTTACAGATATATGTTCATGTGTGTTACTTGCCTTTTAATGTAGGTGATTGTGCACTAATGGATTTTCAAGTGTGTGGTTGCTATTGTATAGAGTGAATACGAATTTACTCTGGAGTGCTCCTGAATTAACAGCAGTTTTGTTTTTTTTTCCCTTTTATACCGTCTCAATCAAGCCTAAGTAAAACCGCAGCAGGCGAAAGGTGACCCTTGAGGTCAAGAGGTTGGGAACCGCTGCTCTAGGTTATACTGATCCGCTCCTAAACTGTATCACCCAGCGCTGCACCCAGCCCTCCTTGTTTGAAGTTCATCACTTAAGTCTCTTGTGAAGCCAGAAATCATTAGATTGCTAATTCCTTATAAAACATGAGCAACAGCTTTTCAAGGTGGGGCCCCAAAAAAAGGAACTGGAATGTCTCTCTTCCTCTCTTCCGCTCTCCCTTCTCCCTTTGCATCTCCTGTTCTTCCTCCTTTGCTTTTCTCTCTTCTCTAGCTTCCTAAAGGGGAAAGGGAGAAAAAGAGAGAGGAGAACAGTAGGAGGGCAAGGTAACAAAAAGGGAAGGCTCTCCATTGTTTAAGATTATGTCTAAATTCTTTTGCATGACATTTACGGTCCATCACATCTGGCCCTGCCTACCCTCCTCTCTGTCCCCCATGCCCTGCCTCTCTGCGCTCTGCCTAGGACGGCACCCTGGCCTTGCCGCCATCTGGTTTCTCTACCAAGAGCTTGCTTCCCCTCCCCGCCTGGTGTGCTTGTAGTTTTCAAATGTTACTTCCTCTAGGAACCTTTCCCTGGCCCAGGCTGAGTTCGTCTTCCCTCCATTGGCCCTCATCTTTCTCACAGGATTTACACTGTTATTCCACAGGTCTCTGGTCTTTCCCACCAGCCTGCGAGGCCTCTGAAGGTCAGAAATTGCCTGATTCACATCTGGGACTGACCCAGTTCTTGGTACATGGAAGTGGCTTAGTCAGTGTTCATGGAACAAAACATTGTTTAGAGAGCAAGTATGTATGTTAGGGAAGGTGTCATGATGTAACTGGAACAATGTCTTTCCCAGGGGTGATGGAGCCCCCCCCCCCCAGAGAGCTTTACCCCATGCCAACTTCTTCCTCCTCAAGTGCTAAGCCTGACACTAGCAACCTTGACTGAATCCTGTGGAGTCACACATAGGCAATGCCCCTAATGGGCACAGGTCAACCACTGAACCACTGACTTCCACTGGGTGCTCCATTCCCTTTATCATGCCAGGGAAGAAACTGGGAAAATTCAGAGCCACCTGCTATTGAGCTGTATCCCTGAGAAAAGTCTGCTTTGGATAGTGATCCTCAAACTTTGGTCAATGTCAGAATCACCTAGGGCGCTCTGATGAGACACCAAGGCCCAGGCCCTATCCAGCTTCCCAGGCCTGGGCCTCTGCATTGTTCAGTCATCCTCCAGGTGATTCTGCTACACACCAAACTCTGAGAACCACTGGCCTAGAGGAAGAGGACTAGAGCCCCGCTCTGTGATCCCAACAGCATTCTTCCTTAACTCGCAACAGCTACTAGTGCAAGCCTTGCAAGTGCTGTTTTCTGCTTGCATTTCTTCCTATAGGTTCAATCCTGAATGGTTGTGGACTGCTGCCCTTTATTCTCCTCTTCCTCCCCCTACCAGATTTCAGTTCCTATAAAATCCTTCACTATCCACAGCAGCACTTATTTGGTCCATACCACGTATACGTGGAATGAATACATATACAAACAACCAAGATAGTTTAATTAGGAAGCACTTCCAGGTCTCTACTTGGAGCAGTAGGTCAGACACTAAGAGAAGTATAAGATGGTCCTATGCTTGGGGAGCTTGCTGTCTTGTTGAGGACAGGAAGAGCGGTGAGCTGGGAGTCAGGTGTCACAATCGTGCTGTTGACGGCACGTCACTCTGCGCTCCAGTTTCTTCAGCCCTTAAATGGGAACAATGACAGTCACACTACTATCCATCTTCATGGCTTAGTGTGAGGACTATGTAGAATGATGAGAGTGAAAGTGTTTTCTAAACAAACCCATGAACATAAGATACTGTCACAGAGAAAAAACAACCCGGTGAATAATTACAAATTAAAACATGTTTTCCCCAGCTCTCTCAAGCCTACATTTTTGCAATTCTTCCCCCATAGCTCTCCATTTTCAATGAGCCGTGGCACATGTAAGACATTGAGCTGTTCTTCCTCCTCTTAGTTTCCAGGCTCTTGCAGGGATGTGGCAAACCATGGGTGGCTTCCTTCAGAGTCTGCTAAGAGAAGATGTGCCACAGAGCTCTTCTCTCCTTGCCTCGTGGTCAGCTCCATTTGCCTTCTGCCCATTCGGAGCCATCGCCGATGCTGGCGGGCTCTCCTTTGTCTCTGAGTGGCATTGGAAAGACCACACTCAAATTTTCGGGTGTGTTTGCCACTAGCAAAGCATCACTTCCCTTTTAGGAGAAGAAATTACTCTCTATCGGGGAAAAAATTGCTAACACTTTGGATGGTTTGCATAAAAATAAAGAAGCAGACCCCATTTTTTCTTCTCTCAGAAATACGAAGAAATGAATGCCAGGTACAGGTTTTGGGTTGTAAAATAATAATATTAACCCCCAACATTTATGAGTGTTTTTGAGTTTGCTGAGAAACTAACTTCACATCCACTTTCTCCTCAGTTTCTCAAATCACCTTTAAAAGTAGCTTGTGCCATTATGTCTATTTTACAGATAAGGAAAGTGATCCCCCATAGGGAGGTCAGGCTCTCACAAGGTCTCACAGCTAAGATATTAGGATCATCTTCCCCAATGGGCAAAAGAAACTTTCAGGAGGCTTGAGGAACCCAGCATACTCACACACCAACAGCTAGGATGTCTCAAGAATGAGTCTCACCTGTTGGTGAGCTCTGCAGTTGTTACTCCCTGAGGATTGCTGAGAACACCTGTCACATCTGTCAGTGAGGCTCCCATTACAGCTCCGAAGGAAAGGCCTATTATGGGGTTGTTAGTCATGCACGTGTTGGTCTTGGTCATCAGGTTGATATGAACCTCAGCCAAGAACCCAGTTTTCTTCACCAGACTTCTAACTCCTGTAAAACGTTGAGGGAATTTTTCCTTGGTTGGGTTCCCTGTTTGCAATAACACCTCCATGACTTCTGAGTTTGCACCATTTCCTTCTAGAAGGCTGATTCCTTGGCAATTCAGATCACCTGATGATTTGATTCTACTTCTTTTAGTTCACAGTCTCATCAGTTCCTTTCTCTTTGTGTCTGGGCTTCTTTTCCTTACAAAATTAGAGCTTCTGTTCTTACAAGATTAGAGCTCATTTCCTAAAGATTTATTGAGCCATCTCTCCACTTCCACTTTCAGTCTTAGTCCAGATCCTCATGGTCAGTCCCCTAGACAAGGATAGGGCAGCAACCTTGGAAATATCTCCCAGCTTCAACCTCTCACCCATTATTAGTCCACATGTCTGACCATGTCATTCCCCTGCAGTAGCTCCCCATTGGCCCCATGATAAAATCTAGACTCCTCAGAGGGATCATTGAGACCTTTATCATTTGACCCCACCCCACCTTGTTGTCCACCGCTGTATTGACCAGCCCTGTTTAACTCTAGCCAGATCAATGCAGTCATCATTCCCCAAACCTGTCACATTCTTTCATTCCTTTTTGCCTTTGCTCAAACTCTCTCTCTCTCTCTCTTGGAATGCCTTCCCCTCTTCTGTTTAGTAGACACACTTCTAGTATTTTCTCAAGGTGCAATGCTTATGCCATCTTCTCTATTAGCTTTTTCTGATTTCTGTAGGAAGCATGAATCCTCTCTTCTTTGTGCCGTGCCTGAATGATAGTTTATATCCATTGTTCATTCATTCATTTTTATATTGATTGCTTTATCAATCAGTTATTGAGCAGGAAATACATATCAAATAGTGGGAAGTTCAGGGGAGGGGGTACAGGTGTTAGGAAAGTGAGTGATATATACAAACATACCTAAGACATTATCCTTACTCTTAAGGAACTGATAGCTGGGACATGGGACACATACATCAATAATATTAGTACAGTGTACTACATGCATTGATGAAGACGTGCACAAAGGGTTATGGGATTGTGGAGATAGCAGCAGACGAATTCTGCTTGAAAAAATGAAGGCGGGCTTCATAGAAGGGTAGATATTTGAGCTGGGCCTTTAATTTATTCATTCAGATTTATTAAGGACTTGCTAGCTGTCAGGGACATTCATTAAGGAGTTTGATGAGGACAATGCATGATGACCAAGAGAGAACTTGGCAGTTGGAAAAGGGTGCAGAGACAGCAATTCCAGCAGAGAGAGAAGCCGGGGCGCCTTTACAGACTTGTGAAAGATCATGGAAAGCGGGATATTTTGTACAGCTAGAGCTCAAGGAGCACTGGGAAAGAGAGGAGAAATTAGGCTAGGAGAGTAGGCACCAGGCTATGCATGTTTGTGTACAATTAGAACAAAGAGTTGAACTGTATTCCTGTAAAACTTATTTTGTCACATTTCAGTGGGTCTCACCGATAGTGAGCATCCTGTGTGCAGAGGCCACAGCTTCTAAATCTTCAGGACCCAGCACACTGTGTGGCATATAACAGGTGCACAGTTAATCTTTGTTGAATTAGTAACTATATCTCCATGACTCTATGGAGTAGGAGCTTGGTGTCATGTGTTTGGAGATTTTTTTTTTCTATTTTGGCTACCATTCTGGATGGGCTGTTATGCTGAATGGGACCTGTCCGGTCCTAATTTGTAGGGCAAAGTTTCAGGGGGGTTAAGTGCACCCAGAACACCTGTCACCTAAGACAGCCTGAAACAGCCAAGAGAGCCTGCATCATGTTGGGAGGTCAATGAAGGATTTTAAACAGAGGGATGACAGGCCTTATTAGAAAGGCCACTTTGGAAACAACATAGAACAAGGGTGCGCAAACTATGGCTCATGAGCGAAATCCACCCAGCTCCTCTTTTTCTAAATGGAATTTTATTGGAACATAGCCACACCCATTCATGTGTGTATTTTCTGTCACAGCTTTTGCACTACCATGGCGGGGTTGCCTACTTGTGATAGAGATCCTATGACCTCAAAGTGAAAAATATTTGCTATCTGGTCCTTTACAGAAAACGTTTGTCAACCTCTGATGTAGAGGATGGATTAAAGGAGGGCTAAGGCCATTGAGGAGTTTTGTCAGGAAGCCACAGCAAGTGATAAAAGCCATGGCAATGTCCTAAACTTGAGGCAGTCAAGCTGGAGAGAAGGGGAAGGTGCCAAAAGAGGTGAAATCAACCAGACTTGGTGACTAATTAGATGGAATGACAAGAGGATTCCAGAACAACTCCCAGTTTCTAGCTTGGGCAACTGGGAGGGTGGTGGTGCCAGTTGCTGAGGTTGGGATGCCACAAGGAAGAACAGGTTTGGGGATGGAAAGCATGATTGCAATTTGGACAGGTAGCATTGGGACATCCAAATGGAGGTGGTAGACAGAAAGGTGGGTCAGGGGCTCAAAAGAGCGATCTGCTCTGGACATACAGACTCAGGAGCTGTCAGTACCTGGATGCACAGAGGGCCCAGCAGAGTGTGTAGAGTGGAAAGAAGGAGATGACCAATGATGGAACCCACAGAAACACCAGTGTTTAAGGACGGACAGAGGAAGAGGAACCTGGAAAGGAAATGGTGAATGAGGTCCCAGTGGCGATGAAGAAAAAAACTAAGAGAGTATTTTCTGGGCAAATTAAACCAGACAAAGTACAACTAACCACCGATGTTTCATAAAGAGAATGAGGTTGGGGGGCCGCAGATCGGGGCAGGAGGGAGAAAGGGTAAAAGTAAGAGGGATGCAAGGCAGCCAGAGATGAGCAAAGCTAGGAAGAAATAGCCTCCATATATTGACCGTTTCTTATGTGTCTGATAACATCCTAAGTGCTTTACTTGTGTGAGTTCATTTCATCTGCACAGCAGCCTTTCAAGGCAGGAATAGTCACCCCCCTTTTACACATGGGAACACTGAGGTGTGGGTGCTCAGCAACTCACTGGAGGTTATCCTGCTGGCTCATGGTGGGGTGGGGATTCTAACTCTCAAACCAATGCCCTTAGACCCTATGTCAGGAGACAAACACACTGCTATTCTACTCCCGCACCCACCAGCTCCTTACAAATATCAATTGTCACCAAAGACCAGCTCCAGTGTTGTCTTCTGGAACGGCTTCCCCCTCATCTGTCCCCATTCTGGGCTCTGTCCTGAGGCAGAATTGTATTAGGTCAAGAGCACAGACTTGGGAGCCTGACTACCTGGGTTCAGATCCCAGCCCCAGCACTTGTAAGAGGGCAAGCTTATCACCCAGCCTCCTGGTGCCCCTATAAAATAGGGCCGATGAAAGTCCCTATCATGTAGGTTGTTGGTTCATGTGAGACACTCAGAGCAGGACTTAATGCATAGTGAACATTTAATAATGACAACTCTCAAATGACATTCAGGACATGCCAGGTGCTGCATGTCTATTAATATCTATTCTTTACAACAAATGCCCAAGGAAAGAATTGGCTGTATTTCCATTTTACAGACAAGGAACTGAAACATAAAGAGGTTAAGTCACTTGCTGATGGTCGCACAGCTCAAACAAGTATTTGGTAGTGTTGACCGTCCGCGCATCCCACTGCTGGTCCCATCAGTGTTTCTTTCTCCTGCACATCCCTCATATTTCACTGTGGCTCATTGTGTTTGCTTGTCCATGCCCCAGAAATAAACACAGATGTGCCTCATTCCCCTTTGTGTCCCCAGCAACAAGGAATGGTGCTTGACACTTTGGAGATCCTCAACAAATATTTCCTGGATAAATTAACGATGGAACAAACTCATGTTGAGATTATAAGCTGAATCCATTTTGGCCTTCACGACTGCTCTGTACAATGGGAACATTGAAACCTACCCTGGGACACTACACGCAGCTCTAGGAACATCCCATCAGCTGGCCATCTGGCATTCATAAGTTTGGTTTTGCTCGAACGGGATTACCGCTGTTTAGCCCAGGGCAGTAAAACCACTTGGAAGGGCTGGTATTGGGAGACGGTTCTCAGGCCCCCTGGAAGACTGACTCACCGATTCTCTCAGAAGCTTCCAGAATGCATTTACAAGTGCACAAGAAGCCAGACCTGCTGCTTTTCAGGCACGCTTCCTTTGAGCCAACTATTGAATCCCTAGCTCCCCACTCACCTGACCTTCACTCCCCAATGGCCTTTAGCTCTCTTGATGGCCATGATCCTTCCTCCCTGTGGGCGATAACTTGCTCCTGCTCTGCCTCTCAGACAGAGCCCCTTATGGCCTTGCACGGGAGGAGGGAAACATGCTCTAGAGGTGGATTTGCCTTTGTGACACTCCCATGGGAAGACTTGGCCTCTCCATGGGTTGATTTGGGTGAGGAAGTTCTGCTCTGGTGGTTAAAGCAAAGGCATGGGACCCTGAAGCCAGGTTGCTGGTTCTCAGCCTTTTCACCTCCTGGGGGTGGGGTTTCTAAGTTTACTTTTCTCTGATTGAGTGACATTTACTTTTTGCTGAAAGGCACCTGGGTAAGGCAGGAAGACTCCTAATGAGGGGACATGGGGCAGAATTGGGAAGGGAGGCACACTGGAATTGATCCCACGGGTTCTAAAGCTAAATGGTACCTACAGAATCTCTTAGTCCAGTCCTTCCATGAAAAGCATTGGACTGTTAGGCCACACCTGGTTGTGTGACTTTGTGCAAATCCCGTAAGCCTCCCTGAGACTTTACCATCATTAAAATGACCTTCTTAGCAGGGATAGTGCAATGAGCAGAAATGTTTGCAAATGTGTATGGTGAAGGATTTTTTTTTAACTTTAGGGCTCCAACTATATACATGCTAGTTACTGTGAATATTAGCATATATGTATGTATGTATGTATGTATGTATGCATGTGTGTGTGTAATGTATTTGTCAAATGAATGAACATTCCTATGCCTCAGTTTCTTCTTTTGTGAAGTGAGATTATGCCAGTACCTATCACATAATATTGCTGTGAATTTTAAATGTGTTAGTACCTGTACAGATTTTAGAAATATACCTGGCATATAATAATAATTATTTAATAATTATTATTGAGGGCAGGGAGTTTGCTGTCTTTTATTTATATTGCTTAACCTCAATGCTTAGAACTGGCACAGAGTGGGTGCTTGATCAGTATGTGTGTAATGAATGAGAGAGAATTAACAAACAGAAGAACAGCAACAATTAAAAGCACCTCAGTATGCTGTGGGCAATGGCCCTCTTTTTCATTATCAGAGTGGAGACTTGGATCCCAGTACCAATAAGAAAGTGGTAGGTGAGCTTTCAGGGAACATCTATCGGGGCAGATTTCTTGTGGTCCTGGATGCTCTGTGCCCCCAAACATTCTCCCTCCCACCTCGTGAGGAGCCTAACCCTCCAGACCTGGAGGACACAGACTTACACTTAGGGGTGCAGCTCCCAGCTGAACTGGAGATATACAGAATTTGGCAAGTGTTAATGGGCGTTTCACTGCTGCTGTCCAGATAAAAGCTACACGTCATCACTGGGCTCTTTCTGACCCTCCCGATGGCCTGGGCAACCCCTCCATGTTGAGGAGCTCTGAGGGAAGTGGTGGAGCCTCTACAGTTTCATGTCTGTAGCTCCAAGTGCCCCATCTCAGCAGGTGGGAAATGTGGGCTGTGGGCTTTGGTGACACATCTCTCTTGGTGCATTACAAGAACTTTGAGCGGCATCCTCTGTGATCCTTGCCTCGCTGAATGATGAGTCATCTCCGTTGCAAGCAGCCATTCAGAAATGTGGCTGTGCTCGAGGGCAGATTCGTTAGGCTAGTAATCATGTAGAGCAGCTTCTAGATTCCAGCGAGAATAGCAGTTGGTTCTCACCCAGACAGCCAGAAAGCAGCAGGGTCTATTCCCCAGGCTCTTATTGAGCTTGTCACAAGCATGGCCTTTGGGATCATACTGACCTGGTTTGAATGCCACCACTGACTAGCTGTGGCTTTGTGCAAATCTTGTACTTCTTTAAGCCTTGGTTTTCTCCATCTGCAAGATGAGGACAGTACTATTTTCCTGGTGGCTTTATGTAAATTGGGAAAGTAACACATGTTAGGATTCCTATCCTAGAGCCTGCCATAAAGGTGATGCATGATAATTGGTAGCTGCTATGATTTATGCAAGCAAGATTTAGTTTAATCTCTTGAGCCAGGTCAGCAAACTTTTTCTGTAAAGGCCAGATATTAAATATTTTAAGTTTTGTGGGGCCAGACAATCTCTGCTGCAACCACTCAAGTTTGCCACACAAAAGTAGCCAAAGACCATACTTAAATCAATGGGCATGGCTGTGTTTCAATAAAACTTTATTTACAAAATCGGCTTCTGGCAGGATTTGGCCCCTGGGTTGTAATTTTCTCACACAAGGAAACTGAGTCCTATAATATCTTCCTATTCTAATAACTAATAATATTTTATCTATTTTATTTTTTATGGTGGTTATTTAATCCTTCTCTGTGCAATAGAGAACCTCAGTTTGGAAGTTTACATTGTGTTTGTCTCTGGACTCAGGCATGACTGGGCATATCTTCAGAGTCCATTTTGCATATGGAACCAATATTCCATCTCAAGGAGAAAAAGAAGTGCAAATGCATTAACTTGGTTCAAGGATGATGGTATAACTGTGGCAGGGAGAAGTAGTTTTGAGTATATAGTACTTGCTTCTGGAAGGCAGGGGCCATATCTGACTCATTTGTAGGGCCTGGCATAGTCAGTCTTTTGTGACTGAATTTAATAAATGGATCCTATCTAATTCCCTTAAGTCCTCTTAGCACAGTTGTATGTCCCTGAGGGTAGATGGCTTTGGTTAATTAGATGTAAAATTCCTATGTGCAATTCAGAACACAATGGCCATGACAAAGATGGGGATGCATTTTGGGTTATTTGTATAATGTGTTTTCAATGCCTCATGAGATTAAGGCTAGTGCCCACACAGTAGCAGAGGGCGGTGTTCCTTGAAGATCATGGCAGATATTTTCCAAACATGGCCACGCCAGTGGATATGCCATTCCACATGTTCTTATTACGGTGTAATATTAACACTCTTCCATCAATAAGTGGGCTCTATGTTTCCTACCCCTTGGACCTGGATGGACCTTTGTAACTATCAGAATGTGGCAAAAGTGCTAAGTCATAAAAGGTAATATGGTTGCTACTTGTTTTTTTCTGACTCTGAGGACATTTGTCCTTGAAATCCATTCACTCTGTTGTGAGGAAGTTCAGGCCACATGGAGAAGGCACACGGAAGTGCTTTGGGTGACATTCTTCTTAGCTAAACCCCAATGTCAATATGTGAGTAAAGGAACCTTCAGATAATTCCAGTCCCAGGCTTTGAGTCTTCCAGTTGAGGCCTCAGACATCATGAGGAAGGGATAAGTGTCCTGTCCAAATTCCCTGTTCACAGAGAGATCATGAATGATGATTTCTTTCTTAAGCCACTAAATTTGGGATAATTTGTTATGCAGCATTGGAGAGCTAATGCAAATATATTGCAATCCTTTACTGACCTGTCTAGCCCTATTATGTCCCAGAGGACTTGAGAGGAGAATAATGCTGGGAAAAGGCAGCAGGCGCCCTGAGTTTATGATTCATTCAGTCAGTCAGCCAGTCATTCCCTACTCTGTACCAGGCTCTGTGTTTGAGTCTGCAGAAACATTGATGTATATGCTGTTTCAGTTTTTATACTCAAAGAGGTCATCATATAAGGGGAAGATAGACACTAATTTAATTTGCAAACTAATAAGGGCTTAAAGAAGCCAGCAGGAAAACATTGAAGAGAACAATTAGTTTTACCTGGAGGAGTTTGGAAAGGCTCTCCATGGAGGGTGACACTGAGTTGAGTTCTACAGGAAATATAGAAGTTCACTGCACAGCCAGGGGGGGATTAGGAATTTTAGGCAGAGGGAACTGTGTGCATAAAAGTCTATATGTGGGAAGGAATGTGGGGGCTGGGGGACTAAGGCTAGAAATAATTTGAAGGAGGGCTGGCAAGAAAGGAAGCAGGGAAGGTAGGATGAAGTCCTATTGCAATGAACCTCCCATGGTTGTTCTGAGAACATTCGAGTGCATTCTGTAAGCAAAGGAGCCAGCAGAGTATTTTAAGCTTGGGAATGAATTAACTGCTCAGACCTGTATTTTAGCTGGCCCATTTCACAGCACCATGGAAAATAGGCAGGAAGGAGACCCTGAAGCCAAGGAACCCAGTTGGGAGGCTGTTATCTCCAAAGAGACCCTGAAGGAGGGGCCTGTGCTGAGGCAATGCCTGCAGCGAAGGAGATGAGGTAGATATATGAGAAGCTTTAGAGGTGACCCTTGCATGGGAAGAGCAAGGGGAAGGGGGACATCCCCGGCTCTGGTCTGGGTATTGGGGTGGATCCCAGTGCCCCTTGTAAGCCTGGTAGCAGGGTGTGAGGAATATGGTGAGCTCATCTTCAGACCTGTTAGGGCTGCGACTGGCAGGTGGAAACATTTCACAGTCAGTCCACACACGGATCAGAGGATCCATGGAGAGATCTGGGATGGAGGTAGAGCACTGGGAGTTGTCAGCTTGTATGTATAATCGAAGCCATGGGAGTGGAGGAGGTTATTGAGAACAGAGTTTCTCAACCTTCATAAACACGACGTACATATTGCTTTGGTAAATATACCGCCCCCCCCCAAATAAAACAAACAAACAAACAAACAAACGAACAAATAAACCTAGGAAAATAAACTGATACAGCTCTGTGGGTCACGGGCACAGCTAAAAATCACTGCACCCTTCGTGCGTTTTCATAATCAAGGAGACTTTGCTGAGCTTTACCTGCAAGGATTTGTATTAAGAGAAAACACATCTGTTTCCTTTATTAAATATTAAGTTATATACTGTTGAATATGCTTTTTCAACATTTATTGACCCTGTCTCAGAGATCCTGATATGAACTTTACTCTGTATCCCTGAGGCCTGAGTGACACCAACTTTTAAAGAAAGGGCTGGGAAAGAGGAGCCTGGAAAACAAAACAAAACAAAACAAAACAAAACAACAGAGGGGGTGGGGCCAGAGAGGCAAGGGGTGGGGCTTGGGGTGTGTGGGGGTGGAGGGAACAGGGAAGTCAGGGACCAAAGGGTTTCTAGGGAGAGGCCACCTGCTCCAGGTACTGCTGCGAAGAGGGCCGACGCAGGGCTGTTTGGTCCCGGGATGGGCAGGCAATGGTTGCGTACTGCACACAGACGGGACTAAACGTGGGTGGAGGTCACCTCTCCCCTTGACTGCATGGTTTGATGCTGTCACCCAACAGTTATTTCACAATTTACATAGCTGATTTCATGCACTTCTGAAAGTTCTGCTGTGGTTCTGGCAGTTAAAGTTGTTGTCTTTGGGCAGTTGGGAAGGTGGGTGCCCTCAATTTGGTGCCACTTGTCCCGAGCAGTTTTGGAGAGATGGGGGAGGCGGAAGTCAGATTGCAGGGGTCAGAGGGCCCCAGGGGAGATGCAAGAGCAGTGAGGGGTGTGGAGGATTCTCTTGACTGAGTGCACACCACTGTCAGCTCTGCTCTGACAACAGAAACCGAGCACTCCAGCCACTTCAGTGCTTGTGATGTCCCTACTAGTGAGTGACCAAGAACCATCAATTGACATAAAAGGCGAGGGCTGCACAGCTGGATTTTATTTGCATTTCACCTCTCTGCAAATTTCTCCGGGGAAAAACAAACAAACAAACAACAACAACCATAAAACAAAAATCCCTGTCTATTTGCATGCGTGCGCATTGGTAATTTTTTTCAGAGAGGATGTTAAATCAAGGCCAAAAGAGTCATTAAAATCAAACATACCTTCTGTACCCTCTCAATATCCGGGAACAATTAAGCTTAAGCAAACAAAATTGCCAATAGCCTTAACATGGAAAATAAACCCTCTACCTTGCCTGAGTGGGGTCTGAGGGGAAGCCCCTGGACTTTGGATGTTCCAGGACGAACTGTTTTGTGCTCCGGAGACCTTAAGGAACAAGGTCTCCACGTTTTGTTTGCCTGGATTTTTTTTTTAACTCTACCCATGACCAGTTGCAACCATTGCCAAGATTGTTCTGGGTAGTCAATAAGTACATTCGTTTTCTGAGAGGGATGTATTTTGAAGAAGAGCAGAGAGTACAATGTGGAAAATGTCAGGAGGAATTAAATCAAAGAGTGACATAATTCCCAGGGGCAGGCAGACGTCAGCTGCATTCCCTGTCTCTTGCTCTCGCTTGGAACTCTGTCAGAACTCATTGGAAAATAAATATGTATGTGATGGAGAAGTGGGTGGATCCAATAGCTACAATAAGACAGAGGGAATGAAATGCAAACACACCCTTGGTTGGATTATTAAACTGATTTAAATTCATAATTCACAGCTGTATGTAAAGCATTGTTTTCCACTGCATCTTCCTCTCTGTATGAAATAAAAAAGGTAACTTCGGGTTTATTCATTCCGACTTGGAACATAGGACTTTGTAGAGTAGATGCTCAGTAAGTATCTGTCAAATATGAAGTGCACAAATGAGTGAGAATGAGTGAGTAAATGGCAAATGTGTCCATCTATAAGCAGCAGAAATTAGGTCAGGGTCAAAGGAGCCTGTTGGGTTATATAAGATTAAATTGTTGTGCAATTAAAAACAAAAGGAAAACCCTTGTGCTTCTATGCCAATCATTATGTAGACAGGTTCACACCCATTATTGTATTTAATTCTTCCAACAATACCGTGAAGTAAATATTATTATCTCCATTTTATAATTAAGGAAACCAAGGCTTAGGAAGGGTAGCAATTGCCCAATGTAGCATATTTAGGAAGTGGTGAAAATGCCATTCTTCTTACTCTGAACCAAGTCTTCTTTTCATGCATTATGACAAACACTGGATGGTTAGAGGTGTGTATATATCATATCCATTGCGGCCTCCAGGAAAACCGCGTGTGACAGAAAACCCATCAACGGAGTTTCATTTTATATTCCCCAGACCTAATGTGAAGAAAGTGGAAAACCTCTCATCGGTTTGGATAGTTTAAATGGAGTTCTTTTGAAGTTGTAAGATAGGTGAGGTATTGGCTATTCATTTCATAAACTTGGGGTCCACCCCTTCCCCCCAGAATTTGGGTACTTATCATTTTCAAAAATAAATTTTATTCTGAAATAGCCACAAACTTATAGAACAGTGGCAAGTACAATGCAAAGAACTCTTTTTCCTTCTGAGTGGTTTGGAAATAGGTTACCAAGCTGATGTCTTATGACCCCCGAATACTTACGTGAGTTTTCCTACAAAGATATTCTCCTTTATAACCATGAGGCAGCCATCCAAATCAGGAAACTGACATCTATACAATAGTACATATCATCTAATCCTCAGACCCTATTCCAGTCTCACCAGTTGTTCCAATAACGTCCTGTTCACTTTAGAATCATTGTCCTTAGTTGTCATGTCTAACCCTTTAGCGTGGAACAGTTGACCTGTTCTTGATCAAATGTTCACTTTTTAAGTTGTTTATCAATATGAAGTCATGGTTTCCTATTTTATTCAATGAGTTATAATCCTTTGCTATCATAATTCTTCATACTGATGTTTGAAGTGTCCCAGATTTGGCCAGTGGGGGTCCTTTCCATCTGGCTTCTGTGTCCTTTTGACACATCACCATCATTCTTTGAGTCTTTCCTTACTTTCCAGAACAACAATATTCCAGGTCATTATCTTCATGACCTGGACACTTTTGAAGATTACAGGCCAGTTATTTTGTGGCACGTCCCTCAGTTTGATTGAGTTTGTCTGATGCTTCCTCATGGTGTTATCCCAGTTGTGCATCTCTGGCAGGAATATCACAGAAGTGATACTGTTCTTCTCATTGCATCCATCATGTGGGGTGGGATTCCAGTGTGTCCCATCAATGGTGATGCTCACTATGATCCTTTCCTATGGTGGCATTTGCCAGGCCTCCTCACAGAAAAGTTACACTCCTTTTTCCCTGTGTAATTTTCCCTTTGTAAGTACTTTGAAAGTAGGTACATACCCTGTTCTTGGGCAAATGTTCAGTTTAAGTTGTTTATCAGTATGAAATCATGGTTTCCTATTTCATTCAATGAGTTATAATCCTTTGCTCTCATTATTTACACTGATGTTGGAAGTGTCCCAGATTTGGCCAGTGGGGGTCATTTCAGTCTGGCTTCGAATGCCCATGTGACATATCACCGTCGTTGTTTGAGGCTTTCCTTACTTTCTGGTGCAACAAGATATTCCAGGCTCATCTCGTACTTTCCCTGCGTCAGCGTTGGAATCAGCCATTTCTCCAGGGAATCCTGGTTCCTTTAGAGCAGAATGTTATTTGAAAGCCAAGAGTTTAGTCCTACTTGTGTTCATTACTACTGGGGTGTCACTGTTCCCAGGTCATTTGTATGGACAAGCCAGGAAACACACACACACACACACACACACACACACACACACACACACACTCTTCATCTCTATCTATCATCTATCTATCTATCTATCTATCATCTGTCTACCCTTTATCTATTTACATATGTACTGGAAATAATGAGTTCACTCATGGTTTTAACTCCAGATTGACATCACAAGATTCATTCTAGTTTTCTCCCTTTTCATAATGTGACTCCCTCCTCCCACAGTGAACACCTCTGGCTTCCATTATCCCTAACATATGTACTGATTAATTAGTCCCCCTGTGTGTAACCTCTCTTCTGGTTCTGCCCCTATCCCATCCTCTTGTGTGGGTGTCTTCTCACCGCAGCTCAGGCTAACACCCTGTGCTGGGCCACCCCCACTCCCCCCATGGATGTTCTCCTCATCCTTCTTGGGCTTTAATTCTCCCTTTTAGGCTATGCCCCCATATGGGTGCTCTTTTCTTCTACCCAGGCTCTGATACCCCACACTGGGCTGTGTCCCCATAGGGACTCCCTCCTGACCCTGCTTAGAGGCTGACATCTCATGCCAGGCTGTCCGTCTACAGCCTGAGGCTCTGACACCCTACCCTTAACTGCCATGGCTTTCTCACCCCCAGCTGGACCTGCTTTGTCCCAACTAATGGATTTAGGATTGAATTGGTCGGAAAGGAAAGGGAAGAGAAAGGAAGAGAAAAAAAGAGGAAGAGGAAAGGGAAGGGGGAAAAGCAAGTGCTTCTCATTTTAGTTAAAAAATAGGCTACTAAAAATAATCTTTTCATTTTTAGGAAATTTTATCCAGGCTAGAAGTAGGTGGTTTTTTTGTTTGTTCGTGTGCATGTTTTTTTTTTCTTTGTTTGTTTGTTTCTTTTTTTTTTAAAGACAACATACTTCATGTATGAAGCAAACAATAGTTCCAAATATCCTTCGCTGTGTTGGATATCTTTGATTAGCACCAGGCATCGATTCCTACCCCCTTCTTAAAGATGCTTATTTACCACCGGAGCTAGAAGGCTAAAAACTACATTTCCCATACTCCCTTGCAGTTGGGATTCTGGAAACAAATTAGGTTCCACCAATGAGATGGAATTCCAGCAGACTTGGAAGTTGGAAGTGAGTTGGATGCCACAGTCCTGTTGTCATTGCTGCCGGCAATTGAGGTCATAGACGCACGCGTGTCTGGGGACTGACTCAGATTTATGGCAAGTAACGAAGTCTTTTTGAGGATGAGAGATGTTGGCTGTTTAAGTCAGAAGCAGCAGCACTGCGCTGAACTCTGATTCTTAGCTTTGGAGGTATGCCCTTGAGCCAGCAGCCCCCAGCATGGCTCCTCCAGCTTGCCAAAGATTATATAAAGACCTCATTCCCTGTATTAAATACCCTTCTGTTTAAAATACCTTGAAGACTTCTTTTTTCTTTATTAACTCCTAACTGGCACGCTGACTTTGTCTATTAAGGGGGATAAGATACTAGGCAATAGATATTAACCTCTGGAAGAGTATCATTGCTTTTTATTTACTCTGGAACTTGTTTTGTACTTATTATGGGTAATGTGCTAAGGCTAGACTCATAGATATAAATAAAGGTAATGAATGCACACATGCTGGTCTCAGGGAATTATAGACTGGAAGAAGGAAGTAGAGAAAAAAACCATGATGAACAACCATGTCTAAAATGAGACAGAAGGTAAATGTTATAAAAGAGATACAAGTAATACAAAACAAAACACTTTAAAAAAAAAGTTACAAGCATAGCATTCCTCACAGGTCCTGGCCTGGCTCACCTCTTCAGCATCGCTTGCTGTTACTAACCCCTAGGCCCTACATACCTAATGGCCATACCCTACGTACCATACCGTAAACACCATCTCCCCTTTCAGAATGCTCTTCCTCCACCTTTCCTTCCTAGATAACTCAGGCATATTCTTCAGAACTAAACTTCAGTGTCACTCACCTCCTCTGCAAAGGAATCATATAGAGTTTTCTCTTCCTCCAGAACTCCTGATTAACCGGGAAAACCAAATGCCTGTTGAAGGCATCTCTCTTTCCTTTCTTTAAAGTCTCTACTTACTGGTCATTCTAGAGAAAGTGGCCTCTAAAAGGAGAAATTATACTATTAAAAGCCACTCCCCCTTTCCCCAAGGAAATTGCTTTTTTTCTTGCAAAGTACTTAAATAAGGCAAAACTTTCAAAGACAAATCCTTTATAAGAAGACACGCACTCTTACATATGCATACATCTGCATGTATGTATTTCTAATTCCTGACTGTCTCTGCCTACGCTTGGGAATTTTTCCTTGGGGTCTAACATCTCTATGATCTGCCAGAAGAATTGTAAAGCTAATCTCTGGGCAAACATAGGCAGGATTGTTCAATTGCATTTGTCTCTGTGAAGATAGATCCTTTGTTGACTTCTAAATTAATTCATATGCTTCACTCCCCTGCTACTTGTTTGGGGTCTAGAGGTTGTTTAGCATTACCATTGTTATTATGGGACATTCATGGAATGCTGCATGTTTGGAAAATAGCTACAATGGTTTGTTAACCAGCACAAGCTGAGAACATTTCAGCAACGGCTGATTCACTTTGTAAAGCCGTGGCAACAATGCACAATATTTATGGGATTGCAAAATCTTATTAAATGAATACGGTTACATTTTCCCTACATGAATTTCACCAACATTTATTGAGTGTCGACTAAGTGCTATGCACTGTGCTAGGATTCCACTGAATGAATGGACAGTCATTAAGTAACTACTATGCCAGTTATTGGGTAAATATTCCACTGTGTGAATAAACATTTATTAAGTGCCTTCTAAGGACCCAGGTATAATGCTAAGATTGAAGTAAATGGATAGAATCTTATTATGCATGTTTAATATGCCAGATACCACATGAACATTCCATCAAATGGATAAATATTGATTAAGCACTTTCATGTGCTAAGCACCAAGCTAGGCACTTTAACATAATGATCCTACTTAACCGTCACTATTATAATGGAGAAGGGCAAGTATTATTCAAGTCATTTTATGCATGAAGAAACAGAGGCAAAGAGGCTAAGATTCATGCCAAGAATTCATGGGACCTGAGATTTGAACCCATGTCTCCTAATGCTCTGTCCAGTGATCTTTCCATTATACCATCATGGAATTCTATTTTTATTAAACTCGACCAGGTTGTATAATATTAGAACAAATGAGAACTGATGGTATATTGATTATTACTAAATGGAATTCTATTTCTGTAATATGCTCAGGGCAAGAAGAGAATTTGACCTGACTTGTTTAATCATAAACACTAGAATGGAACAGTTAAAATTCCTATGTTCTTGAGCCCCAGCCACTCTTATTTGAAAAGTTGTAGACAATGAGTTAAATTAGTTCTCAGGGCTATGGAGACAATTCCCACTGGAGTCATTAAAACTCATGGAAGACTATGGATCCCAGTAAAATGCAACAAGAATGGCACTGCCCAAAGAAGACCAGAGAATTGTACCCCTGGATTGCACTGCTGATTTTTCAGACTGTATCTCATCATTTCTTCAGTGAATTAGTCTGCAAATGTACATTGAGTACCTATTATGTGGCAGACATCGTGTAAGTGAACAATATTCCGTGTAAGTGAAGAGACCAGTCAGTTATTAGCTGTGTGCCATTAGGCTAGTTATCTAATATCTCTGAGTCTTAGGTTCCCTCATCCAGAAAGAGGATAGATGTTTATGAGGATATCATTACTCTTCCTTTTCCTGAACTCTTAATATTCAATTTCTCATGTTACCAAATTAGGCCTATTATTACATGCTGCTATCATCTGTCTATTATCTACATCTATCTATCTATCTATCTATCTATCATCTATCTATCATCTAATAAAGATTTTCTGAGAGTAGAATAATCTTTTATTTCTTTGTAACTGCTTAGCAACTAAACTTTAAAATAAAAAAAAATTTTTTAACTACAGTTAGCATTCAATATTATTTGATATTCATTTCAGGTGTACAGCATAATGGTTAGACATTTATATAATTTAAAGATGTGATCCCCCTGACTAGTCTAGTACCCATCTGGCACTATGCATAGTTATTACCACATATTCCCTATGCTTTACTTTACATCCCCATGACTATTTTGTAACTACCGATTTGTACTTCTTAATCTCTTCACCTTTTTCACCCTGCCACCCAACCCTCTTCCATCTATCACCCCAACAGATCTAGTTCCCATCTGACACTATACATAGTTATCACAATATTATTGACTATATTCCTTATGCTATACCCTACATTTCTGTAACTACTTTGTAACAACTAATTTGTACTTCTTTTTTTTTTTTAAGATTTTTATTGGGGAATTGGGGGATGGCAACAGCGCTGGGGAATTGGGGGAAGGGGAACAGACAAGTTGCTGTCCTTTTGTTCTTCAGTCTAGTTGTGGAAGATGTTGCTTCACTGGCCCAAGTTGGCACCATCATTGCGCTCTTCCCGGGCGAGGCAGATCAGTTGCCGGCTTCTGGATGGCCGCTCACTGCGGCTGCTGGCCGCTCATGCTGGCTGCTGGCTACACACGGTAGCCCATGGCAACCCACTGCAGCAGGGGCTGCAGCCTACACCATCGCCAGTAACTCACGGCAGCCCAGCTCCAGGTTGAGCTGTTGTTCAGCATCTTAGCTGTGGAGGGCAGTGTCACTGGCCCTCATATGTGGGATCCAAACCAGGGCCCTCTGGCGTCCCAAGCCAGCTCTTAACCAACGCACCACTTGGCCGGCCCCAATTTGTACTTCTTAATCCCTTCCCCCTTTTTTGCCCACACCCCTAACCTCCCTCCCATCTGGCAACCATCAAAATGTTTTCGGTATCTATGAGTTTGTTTCTGTTTTGTTTGTTTATTTTGTTCTTTAGATTCCACATATGAGTGAAATCAAATTGCATCTGTCTTTTTCTGTCTGACACTCCACTTAGCACAATACCCTCCAGGTTCATCCATGCCTTCGCAGATGTCAAGAACCCATTCCCTTCCATGGCCGAGCAATATTCCATTGCATATACTGGGGTGCCAAAAAATGTATACAAGTGGTTGACGTTTGGTTGACGTTGCTCAAGCAGTAGTTCACTGTAATCAGAAGTGCCTGGACACTAATGGTAACCACTTTGAGCACCTCTTATAATTGTATTCATCTTTTGTTATCAGTATATATTATTACAATTTTAATACAGTTTTCCTTTCTTAAAATGTGTATCCTTTTTTTTGCACCCTCTCTGTGTACCACCTCTTTATCCATTTTTCCATCGACAGACACCCCAAGCTGCCTCCACATCTTGGCCATTGTAAACAATGCTGCAATGAACATATGGATGCCCACATCCCCTTGAAATAGCATTTGGGTTTCTTCAGATAAATACCCTGAAGTGGGTCCTTCTTTGTCTCTTGTTATAGCCTTTATTTTAAAGTCTATTTTGTCTGGTATAAGTGTTGCTACTCCAGCTCTTGTTTGTTTGTTTGTTTCCATTTTCATGAAATATCTTTTTCTATCCCTTACTTTCTTTCTGTGTGTCTTTCAATATGAAGTGAGTCTTTTGTAGGCAGCATATGTAAGGGCTTTTTTTCTTATCCATTCAGCCCTCTATGTCTTTTTTGTTTTTAGATTTTATTGGGAAATTGGGGAAGGGGAACAGTGTTGGTGAATTGGGGAAGGGGAACAGCCAAGTTGTTGTCCTTCAATCTTAGTTGTGGAGGGTGCAGCTAGGTCAGCTCCAAGTCCAGTCGCCATCTGGCCTGTCGGCAGATCGCGGCCACTCAGCTCAAGGTGCTGTGTTCAATCTTAGTTGCAGGCAGGCATAGCCCACCATCCCATGAGGGAGTTGAACTGGCAACCTTGTTATTAGGAGCACGTGCTCTCACCAGCTGAGCCATCCTGCCATCCTGTACCTGTTGGCATCTCAGCAGCAGGTCAGCTCGGGTGCAGCTCACTGGCCCATGTGGGACTTGAACCAGTGACCCTGTTACTCAGAACTCGTGCTCTTAACCAACTGAGCCACTTGGCCGGCCCCCTCCTGTCTTTGAATCGGAGCATTTAATTCATTTACATTGAAAGTAATTGTTAATAGATATATAGCTATTGCCATTTTATTAGTGATAATTTTGATCTTTTTTTTTTGTTGTTTCCATCTTAAAAAAATCACTCTAACATTCCTTGTAATACTGGTTTGGTGGTGATGAACTCCTTTAGCTTTTTCTTGTCTGGAAAGCTCTTTATCTGTCCTTCAATTCTAAGTGATAACTTTTCTGGGTAGACTAATCTTCGTTGTAGGTCCTTGCTTTTCACCACGTTGATTATTTTGTGCTACTCCCTTCTGACCTGCAAAGTTTCTGTTGAAAAATCAGCTGACAATCTTATTGGAGCTCCTTTACAAGTTACTAGTTGCCTTTCACTTGCTGTTTTTAGGATTCTCTCTTTGTCTTTAACCTTTGCCATTTTAATTATAATGTGTCTTGGTGTGGGCCTATTTGGGTTCATCTTGTTTGGCACTCTCTGTTCTTCCTGGATTTGTATGTCTATTTCCTTCACAGGTTAGGGAAGTTTTCAGTCATTGTTTCTTCAAATCGGTTCTCAATTCCTTGCTTTCTCTTTTCTTTCTGGTACCCTTATGATGCCAGTGTTGTTATGCTTGATGTGTCCCAGAGGTCTCTTAAACTATCTCATTTTTTTGGATTCTTTATTATTTTTGCTGTCCTAATGGGTGTTTTCTGTCACCTTGTCTTCCAAATCTCTGGTTCAGTCCTCTGCTTCATCTAGTCTGCCGGTGATTCCTTCCACTGCATTCTTCATTTCAGTTATTGTATTCTTCACTTCTGACTGGTTTTTTAAAAATGATTTCTCTGTCCTTTTTTATGCTTGCTGTCTCTGTTGAAGTTTTCACTAGTTCCTTGATCATCCTTATAACCATTGTTTTAAACTCTGTATCTGGTCGGTTGCCTGCTTCCATTTTGTTTAGTTCTTTTTCTGGGGGTTTCTATTGTTCTTTCATTTGGAATGTATTTCTTTGTTTCCTCATTTTGACTGCCTCTCTGTTTGTTTCTATGTATTAGGTAGATCTACTATGTCTCCCAGTCTTGGCCCGGTGGACTTACGTAGTAGGTGCACTGTGGGGCCCTGACAGAGTCTCTCTGGTCACATGCTCCATGTGCTCCAGGAGTGGGTTGTGTGTGCCCTCCTGTAGAGTTGAACCTTGATTGCTATTGGCACATCAGTGGGTGGGATTGACCCTCAGGCTGATTGGCTGTGGGATTTGGGCATGTTCATGGCTTACAGGCTTACTCTACTGAGTGGGATTTTCCCCAGTGGACTCTGGTGGCTGTTGTGTGTGCAGCTTGTGTGTGTGCAGCTTGTGGGGCTAATTGGGTGGTGCTCTGCTGTGGTCTGAAGCCAACTTCCAAGTATGTTGGTTCTGGGGCCTCTTGGGAGGGGCTCTGGTGCAGGCCCAGGTCACCCACTGCCGGTGACTGGCTGGGGACTACCTGGTAGGAGCTACAAAATGATCTGTGGTTGTTCGCTGTCTGTGACTAACCAGGAGGCATGTAGGAGAGGCCATGCTATAAACTGAGGATGTCTGCCACCAGTACTGGGCCTGCAGTAGCTCTGCAAAATCCTTGGACACCCTGAGGCCCGCTGACACCTGCTGGCTCCCTTAAGGTTCAGCCGCTGATAGAGCCTTCTGTGGTATACAAGTTGGGTGAGGCAGGGTCTCAGGGAGTCACTAGAGTGAGGAGAGTTGTGGTCACCAGATTAATGTAAATTCTGGTTTGGTGTCAGTGCTGAGCCTGGAGCTATTCAGCAAAAGTCTCAGAGCACACTGAGGCCAGTCACCACCAGCCTGGGGCCTGCTGGACTCCAGTAGTTTTCCAAGAAAGAGTGCAGTGCTGGTGGGGCTGGCTGCTCAGGAGAAAGTGCTTCTGGGGTTGGGGGAGGTGGGTGGGAATGGAGTCCCAGCAGAGCTCACCAGACTAATTCAGATTCAAATTTAGCTTGTTGGAGAGGGCTCAATCCAGGAAAGATGGTACTCACCTGCTGGCTGCATGGGAGCAGGTCCCCACACAGAGAAAAATGGTGACTATCCTCCAGTTCTTGCCCTGCAGCCACACACCTCAGCCTGCCCCTCCCATATGTCTCTGAGGCCCCCCCGAGTCACTGTCCTTCTGCTGGAGCCCAGGGTGAGTGCCTACGATGAGTGAGTCTGTGCAGGGGCCCTTTAAGAGGACTTCTGAGTTTCCTGCAGCCTTCCATCCTACCTGGATGGTCACAATCCCTGGTGTTTTTCACAGCCAGATGTTGTGGGGGCTCCTCTTTGTGGCACAGTTCTCTGGCCTGGGGAGACTAGTGTGGGGTTGGGGTCCCTCGCTTCTTTGTGGGGAACCTCCATGGCTGAGATATCCATTCTGATTCTCAACTGCCATACAGAGGTTTGGGGTCCGCCCATTTCGCCTCTCTGTTCCCCCTACCAGTCTTGAAGTGACTTCTTTTTTATATCCTCAGTTATAAAACTTCTGTTCAGTTAGACTTCAGATGGCTCTCCAGGTTGATTGTTCTATAATTTAGTTGTAATTTTAATGTGTTCATGGAAGGAAGCAGGCACAGTGTTTATCTACTCCGCCATCTTGGATCTGCCACATATAAACGTTTTGCAAATGCTTTTTCTAGCCCATTATTTCCCTTAATCTCACAGTCCTACAAAGTAGGTATTATTAACCCAGACAAGAAAACCAAGGTTCAGTGAGTGAGATTATCAATCTGCTTAAGGTCACACAGCTAATAAATGGCAGAACTGGGATTTAACTGCAGGTCTATCTGATTTCAGAACCTTGCTTTCTTCTTCATACTGTGTTGGGCCTATAAAGACACTGATCAATCAATACTCTTCAGGAAGGTGATTCTCGCAATAAAATAACAGAGTGAGTCCAGGGCAGGATTGGCCCATCCAGCTAGTTTACTCTCAGTTTGTTCTAGAAGTGGCCTTTGATGTTGATTTGAAACAAAGAAACAAAAAAAAATCAATCTCCTCTAGTAATCACTCAAGAAAAGCGTTGCAGCCTGGCAACATGGCTGACATTCTTGTAACTATGCCTCCTGTCCTGAGGTGGAGGGATGACGTAGAACTTGGGGAGCATAGAAAGAGCAAGCCTGGCTTCCAGCAGGCGCCGTCAGTTTTCCCTGCCTCCATTTCAGTGCCTTTCAGAGCCTCAGCTTCTTTCATCTCTAAAGTAAGACAGAGGATAATTTGTTAAACGATTGCCATGGAAGTTAAATGGGGAATGTAGGTGAATGCATTTGGTTGAGACATGCTTAAGTGAAGTTTATTTCAATAGCCATTTATTGAATGAGTCTGTATATCACACAGTCTCTGAGCACTGGGATACAGTGGCAAGTAATGTGCAGCTTGTGCCCCTGGGATGGTCTTTCTGAAAAATAGGTGTGATAATGGTAGTGTGGGTAGAGTACAGAGGAGGGAGTAACTACGTAGTGGTTGGCTGGAGAGCTACAGAGAGGCATTTCAAGGGATATAGTTAGAAAGGTGAGGGGAAGGAGCAGAAGGGAGAGGGGAGAGGGGAGAAGCAGTTCTCTGGCCAGACAGAGAGGAGATGTTATTGCATTGCTCCAACCCTGATGCTGCAGCTATCCAGAGACCCTTGCCTCTGACCTTGTCCTTGGCAGAAAGTGCTGTGGTTAAGTGGTACTGTGGAAAATATCTCTGTGGCTAATGAATCATCTAATTAAAAAAAAAGTACTTAGAACAATGAGAAAAATCCTTAGCTGGTTTGTTCCCATAAAGAAGGGGTACCACAGGTCACTGCCTCACAGCTTTAAACCCAGTGACCCAGGTTTCTTCCTCATGACTGGAATTGTGGTCTTTGCATTCCTCCAGATGTTTCTGGGGCTTGGTGTGCCTTACAGATGTACTATTTGCTGTTGTTAGGGTGATGAATCATGCCGGATGTAGATCTCCCAAACTCCCCACTTCTCAAGGAAGTGCTGTGATGGACTCTTGTTAGAATCCTAGGGCTATCACATAACTGCGGGGTTTGGGGCGTGTTTTTTAATAACTCACATAGGAAGTATACAAGTATAGGAATATATGGAGTTTCAGTTTTCCCATCTGTAAAATGGAGAGATAGTGCCTACCTTGCAGGAGTCCTGTGCGGAATAATGAGATAATGTACAGAAGTTTGGCGCAGAGTAGATGCTAAGTAAATGTCACTTTCCCCCTTCTACATCAGGAGTCAACAAACTATGTCCCATCGGTTAAATCGGACCCTCCACCAGATTTTGTGAATAAAGTTTTATTGAAACACAGCAACACCCATTCCTATATGTATTGTCTATGGCTGCTTTTGCACACACTGGCAGAGTGTGTAGCTGTGACAGAAATCAAGTGTGCCATAGGTGCGCAAAGGAAAACGTATTTACTATCTGGCTCTTGACAGAAATGGTCTCTGATCCCCACTGTACATAATGACCTGTGAGAAAAATGATCTTATCTCCCTGTCCCCTTCCTCCTAAAAGGGCTCTTTATCAGAGCAAATGCGATTTGTGGCTTAAACCACTACTCCCATGCCATATAGTTTGGGTCCTTCAGCTTTCCTCTGAGTGCAATCCTGTTTATGAAAAGTCCTTAGAGTAGGACTCTTAACACACACCCCAACCCAACCCACCCCTGGATTTGGGCCATCCAGCTTAGAGAAGAGAAAGAGTGTCA
Organism: Hipposideros armiger; assembly: GCF_001890085.2. NCBI lineage: Eukaryota > Metazoa > Chordata > Mammalia > Chiroptera > Hipposideridae > Hipposideros > Hipposideros armiger. The sequence goes on from NW_017731374.1 coordinate 1,610,905, forward strand.
CCTGCTGTGCTCTGGACAACAGCTTTCAGACTAGGGTAGTGCAGGCTTATATCTGTTACAGACGTTGCCTCCCTATCTTGTGTACCACATACACTTCTCCTAAGCTATTCCACCCCATCACCCAGAACTTACAAATTCCAGTGTCGGACTTTGCATCCATACTTGTTAAATTCCTTCTTGAGATAATTGGTTCTTTTTTTTTTTTCTGGCTTTCTAGCATCACTTTGTATTCTGACTCTGCTATCCAGTGTATTTACCAAGCCTCTTGGCTTCATGTCTTTAGAGAATTAGCTCAGCTGATTTTCTAGGTCCTCATCCAAGTCTCTGCAAGAAACTGTTCGAGCAGCCAGAGCTGAGGGCCGTGTCCTTTAGGAGACAATTTGTACACACTCTCCAGCTTGGCTTTGACCTTTGGAGGCTGTGGTTGAACTGAATTAGGGAGTCAACCGACTGCGTTACTGTCCAGTTCACGTCTCTTGATCTTAGCTAAAAGTTATCATGAGCGTTTGGGTCAAAGGCCTTTCAGACATAATATGGCAACAGGCAGTGCTTCCCAATCTATTAGTCTCTGATCCTATCACAACAACAAATAGGGTTGCTACTTGCTAGATCTTATTCTTGGGGATCCCTTAATGGCTCCTAGAGCTCATTGCCTATTTGGGAATGATTATAAAATTTCTGAGTGAGTTAGAATTTGTCATATAGTCTGTCAGGTATTACTAGAATTTATTGAAGGGCTTCTTAATCTAGGATTCATGCACTTGCATGAGAAAAAAATTACATCTTTATTTTCACTAATCTCTAACTGAAATTTACCATATTTTCCAATGGTGATTGTAAGCAACAAACCACAATCATATTAGCATGGCCTGTGACTTTGTCACCAATATAAATCATGGATCTGTTTATAGCACATTGGAGTTGTTGTAGACATCTTAAAACAGCTTTAAATTCCAAATTACTTTAAAATTATGGTACTTGTAAAATCTGCTAGATCTCATTATGTAATGTATTAATAAAGAAGCACATATATTATTACAATGTAGATTTTAAAAATATTTTGATAGCTTTAGTTTAATATAATTGGTTGCCTCTGCAGTCTGACACATTTCATATTATGCATTTAAAAATATTCCTCTGAGAAGGGGTCTGTAGGTGTAACCAGATTGCCAAAAGGGTTCATGCATTCATGCACAGAAATCCATGTTTGTCATGATGGAGGCAGCATCTTCTCAAAAGCCTCAGGGGCTGGATTTCTGCACAGGACTTCTATTTACCCAGACAAATCCCCAAAGGGGCAAAGGAATCCTTATCTCACTTTCTCTAGGTTCTTGTCTTCACTCAGACTCAGGAAACATTTGAAAAACTTTTCTTCTATTGACGATTTGAATAGGAAATGTTGCCTCCTAATTTTTTTCTCACTGGTCAAGCAGACCTGGATTTTAATTACAGCTCTCCTGTATACTTCTCTGGACCTCCAGCTTCTAATCTGGAAAACAGGGATATTACCTTCTACTTTGTAAG
>NW_017731374.1:1613668-1684924 GCF_001890085.2 Hipposideros armiger
GGGTAACTGTGCCCTGTTGTGACCCTACAAAGAGCATGGGAGTCCCAACTGACAGGAGAAATAACTCTTTTCTGAGGTCCAAGCAGAATCCCTTTGTAGCCCCATTATACTTCCTGTGTAACATGTTCAACATTCCCCAGCATCAGGGCTTACAAAGTGAATTTAGAGCTAACGCTGTTTAGTCCATCCCTGCCCAAGATGACGTGGGCTACAGTGACAGATCGTAGCCACTTGATGTCTATTTCCATTCCCTGCTTTTTCTTGCCAGGTTGAGTCCATTTGCCATGGACTTGGGAGATACTTGCTTCTGTCTCTCATTGAAGTGGCATGATTGTAACTTCAGGCTTCTAAATGGCTTTGTGCAAATATTTTCTTCCCAGGATTGCCCTCCAATCCTCCAACCTCGGATCCCTTGGCAAGCGCCTTGGCAGTGATAAAAGTGTCATCCGGGAGATGGGCAGTGTTCCCCATAGCTGAATGGTGAGCCAAACAGACAAAGGGAGGCAGATGCTCATGCCAAGAAGGCCAGCCACTTGCCAGCTCCTCCTTGGCTGAGCCACTGCATGCTCTGGAATGATGTATAGCCACGTGGCTGGGAGAAAGCTTGGCTCACTGAGGTCCTCAGTGCCTCACTCTCACCCCTTTTAAAATCTGGGCTGAAAATAGGACTTGACCTCCAACAATAATCACACCTACCTCTCTCTTTGAGAATGGCTTATTTTCCATGCTTTGTATTAGTTAACATCACTCTGAAGCAAGGATAACTGTTTCTGTGTTATAGATGGGGAAACTAAGGCTCAGGAGTCGCTTGCCCCTAATGGTTGGTAAGTAGTTGACGTGGAATGTGAACACAGGTGTGCCAGACCCAGGTGCCTGCACTGCTTTCTCTCCTGTACATGACATGAACCAGGAAATAATGGAGCCAATTGCACCCAGTCCGAGAGAAGAGCATCTGCTGAACAGATGCCTGACACACTGGCGGAATGCCATGAGGATATGGCCTTTTCTTGGTGATAATGGCAATCTTGAGAAAGTGCTTCATGGCAGAAGTGCTTTCACCATGAGTCACTGTTCTCTCTGTGAGAGTTTATAGCTCGTTTACCTATGGCTCCCACCTTTTTATGCCCTAGCAATCCAGAAGAGCAATTCTGTTAAGCAATGTCCTACCAGTAACATATGGAGTTGGGAAGTCAGGTGACTCAAGTTAATCAGCACCCAGGTAAAATTCAGCTGTTTATGGGATCACATAGACTGGCTTACTAACATCTCCAGATAACTTGTGTCCATTTTATTTTTTTAATCTAAGAGTTCCACCACTAATTCCCCCTCTTCACTGGTTTTCAACTCAGAAATCCAAGCTCCTGATAAAGGTTCCCCCAGGTTGTCCATGATTGGGCCTTGCCTGTCTTTCTCTGGACCACATCTCTGGAATCTTATTCTTTGCAATTATGCTCCAGCCATACCAACATCTGGTGGTTCCAGAAACAGCTGTGCCGGCCGAGGCATTTGTTCTTGTCCATCTCTTTCCTTGAAAGCCCTTCCTCACCTTGTGTCCTTGCCTCGTTTTGTGCATCTTGCAAGTCTCAGCTCTAAGACTCCCTCCCCTGATGTCTTTAGTCATACTTATGTTCTCCTTCCTTCTCTTACCTTCCCATAGCATCTTGTCACACCTCCATATCCAGTTTTGGAAATTATCTGTTCTCTCTTCCCTCTTCTGCCTGAACCTGTATGAATCTCAAGGGAGGGAAATGTGTCTTATTGTTCTCTGGAAAGCTAGCACTTATTAGATAACCTGACTCACAGTCAGTATTTGGGAAACTTTTGGAACTTTAACATCAGAGCATTTTGGGATCTCAGTCATGGGCTGTGGGCAAGGAGAAGAGATGGGATCGGGTAGAATTGGAGGGAGGGAACTCCCTTATAATTGGGCCTCCCTGTGGGATAGAGTGCTCCCCAGAAGTGGTGTCACACTGAGTAAAATGCAAGCAACAAGAAAACTGGTAAATGAAAACTTGATTCAAGCTTTCCAAGAAGGATGTGGTGACCAAATTCAAGGGTCTTAGGTTTTGGTGCATAGGTGAGGAGTCAGGTCAATACTCTGGGTGTGGGGTTCTAGACTATGTTGAGAAGAAGAAGATCTTTTGTTCCTGGAGGAGAAATATGTCAGGGCCTTGCAGGATAGCAGGGATTGGCTAACCATGATGGATTCTGGATGAAGATTTTGACTGCAAAGCAGAAAACCTGAGACAGAAGTCCCTTGAAACGGTTGTGACAACTTGGCAATGGTTAGGAAAAGGCACAGGGGTGGCCAGGAGCCACTAATTGTTCAGCAGGTACCAATCCCCAATTCCCCACCTAACTCAATATACCACTCAAACTCTCTCTCTCTCTCTCTCTCCATCTCACTCACACACACACACACACACACACACACACACACACACACACACACCCCAACATGACCGCTGGTGGAACATGCATCATCTTTATGAGAAACACTCCACCAGAGTAAGGTGGAGCTTGAAGCTATATTCCTCAGCCAGGGCTATGGGTTGGGCCAGCAGGGACTAGCAGCTACAATAAATCACTTTTAGTGCTAGAACACGAAGGAGCCAATGGAAGCTGTAATAAGTGTTTAGGATCAGGGACTCACATTTAATAAATTTTGTATGCCAAGCTGCGAGCTGAGTGCTTCGGTGCACAGACCACCCTCCCTTTAATTAATTTAATATTTAATTGAAATTTTTGAGATAATTATAGGTTCACATGTAGCTGTAAAAAAAAATAGAGAGACGTGTGTACTCAGTTTCCCCCCATGGCATTGTCTTGCAAATCTCTAATATGCAATCACATACTGGGATATTGACATTGATGCCATCTACAGGCTGTATTCCTATTTCTCTAGCTTACCTTGTACTCATTTGTGTGATGTATATTTAGTTCTATGCCCTCTTTTTTTAAATTAAAATTTATTGGGGTGACAATGGTTGGTAAAGTTATATAGGTTTTAAGTGTAGAATTCTGTCATACATCATCTGTATATCACATTGTGTGTTCACCACCCAGAGTCAGTTCTCCTTCCATCACCATATATTTGATTTCTTTTATCCTCATCTACCACCCCCTCCCCCTTTATGTCACAGATGGAGTTTGTGTATCTGCCACTGTTTTCAAGATACACAATAGTTCCAACACCACAACGATCCCTCACATTGACAACTACACTCTCCCCTTAGTACCATTTCTTAATCCTCAAAATATACATGTGAGGCAACTAAGTCTTAGAGAATTATGTCATTTGTCAAGTGTCATCCTTTCAGTATGGAGTGAAGTTTAGATTCAGAAGTTTGTCCAAAAATATACGTCACATTCATTTTCTTAATTTCTCATTTGTTCATTCATCCAACCCAATATTTATTGAGTGCCTACTGTGTTCTAAGCACTTTTCTAGAGGCTGTGATTTCAGCGGTAATAAGATGACCGAGTCACTGCCTCTCATAGAGTTGTCATTCAAGTGTGAGAGTCAGACCGTGAATATGAGAACCCAATGTACAATATAATTTCAGGTGAGGACTGTTGCTCTGAAGACAAGTAGAGAAAGGGGAAGGAGGAAAGGCGGCAGGCTGTTTTAGATAGGGTGACCAAGAAAGCCTGCTATAACGAAGTGAAATTGGAGAAGAGTCTTGACTAATAAGGAGTAGAGACACTGGATTTCGGGGGAAGAACATTCCAGGCAGAAAGGAGAGCAGTCACAAAGGTGCCAAGTTGGGAAAGACTGGGGCATGTTTTGGATGTCATGTAGGCCACTGTGTCTGGAGGAGAATGAGGGAGGGAGAGAGCAGGGCACATGAGGTCAGAGAGAGGGGAACTGGACTACGAGAGCCTTGCAGCCTGGGAAGGAGTTCGTATCTCATTCTAAGCGGGAGTGGAGGCCACTGGAAGGCTTTTTGTTTGTTTGCTTTGTTTTGTTTTGTTTCAGGTGTACAAAACAATGTAATAGTTAGACATTTACACCCCTCCTCACAAAGTGATAACCACTCCCAAGCCCCACCCCTCCCCAATCTACTATCCTTCTGACATCGTATATAGCTGTAACAATTTCATTGAGGTTTTGAGCAGGAGGAAAACATGATCTGATTTTCAGTTTGTAAAAAACCACCTTCTGGCTGCTGGGTGGAGAATGGAAGGGCAAAGTTGAGAGCAGGGAGGACAATTTGGTGGCAGCAATAACAAACCACATGAAAGTCAGAGGTAGCCTGGACCAGTGTGACAGTGCTGGAAATAGTGAGAACTATTTGGATTCAGGATGCATTTTATCAGTGGGCCCCACCAGAGGACTTGGTGAAAGACTGGATGTGGGGAGGGTGTGAGAGCAAACCAGACAAGGGAGAGGGAGTCCTTTTAGACAGTGCTAAAATTGTGTCACTCCTGCTCGTTACCCAGGACATAACAGTTTAGTGCCCGATATCAGGAATCTTACTCCAAGGGTAAGGGCCACTGTATCCAAGGCACTTTGCTGGCTTGTTCTCCCTCTCTCACTCTCAGTACACAGCCTGTAGGTTCAGCAGAGAGGAGAATATCCTTGATCTCAGTCCACTCATAAGAAAAAGATCATTGGCTCAATCATCTAGCAGACTCATGAGGTGGAGTCCAGTGGCTGGCCCGTGCTGATACTGGGAAACCAGAGTCTGATTGGACCCAGTCCCTGCCCCTGTGGGTTCATAGTGTGGTGGGGAGATAGGCAAACAAAGAAACAATTACAGCCTTAAATGCCAGAGTGGAGCGACCTGTGCTTGTGTGTGTGATATGGGAGGCCGGTGGGCATCCAGGGAGATGGGTGTGGACTTTGTTGAGTTGTAACAATGGCGGTTGGGTGGCACATTCCGGATGGTGTCATGGGATGAGGAGATGCCCAAGCATCGGTCTTGAGGCTTGAGGATGTGTTCTCCAGTTGTAGAAGGGAGACTGTAAATTGCCAGGGTGGGAAAAGCAACAGCAAAAAGACTGAGTCACTGTGCACATGGAGTGCTTTGGGATGGGTGGGCTGTTTGTCCTGATGAAAACACAGTGTTTGTAAGGAGCGGAGAGAGGTGAGGCTGAGGTCAGCTCCCTACGTCGGCCTGAGCTGCTGAGATATCATCCTGATGGTAACAGGAGGGGCTTGGAGCCGTCGAAGATTTTAAGGAAAGCAGCTGCTTAGCTCGTTTTGGGTCTTGAAAGTTCACGTTTACCAGATTAGGAGCTTCGTGTACAAAGGTCTACATCTTGGAGAAAAAGGAGCTGCTCCTAGCCTCAGCTTGGCAACCTTTCTGAACATTCTTAGCCTAAGCTTCGATCTTACCTGACACGACTCTACGGGTAGGAATCTGAACTGTCAAAGAAGGGCCCCCCCCCCGTTGCTTCACTGAAGCAGTGTCCACACCTCTCAGCATGGTGAGTAAAAAGGCCCATGTGCTTGTTTCTCAGGCTGTGGGGTCTGTTGCAAGAGGGGTCTTGGAGGGGGTACAGCTGAGCTTGCGACGAAGCCCCTCAGCCTGGGACTCCAGGCCCCTCGTTGGAAGCTGTGGGTTTTGCTTCCTGTGGGGTCTCAGATTCATCCCCTCATGTCAGTTTCTCCATCTGGAAAAATGGGAAAGCAGTATGTAACTTCTTGGGGTGCCACAAGAATTATTGTGCGTGGAGGATTTGCAGAAGGCGGATGAAAGGCTTTCTCAAATGTGCATCTGTCTACAGACACATGAACAGTTAAGACTAGCTGGAGAGAAAGAGTGAAAATGCATGTGTGTTGTAGATAAGCTCAGCCCTTGCTCTTCTTTGTCCTTATTTGAGGTCATGGGTTTGCTTGTGGTCCAGGCTGGCAGAGGCCTTTGCCAAGAAAACAACTTCTATCACCTGGCTGGTCAGTTTTCTCCCCTGTGAAATGGACCCGTATGGTCCATCTCTCCTAGGGCAATTTGAGAATAGTGCTTGGCACATAATAAGTGCTCAATAAATGTTTAATGCACAAAAAGAAAAAGATGTAAGCATCATAGGTTTTTCAGACGCACTGCGTTCATCAAATCCTCCAGAAGCATCAAGGAAAGAATCTAGAACAAAAGATTTAGAGCTAGGTTGGCGTGGTTTCAAATCGTGTGTCCACCAGTTACTGGTGATGAGATCTCAGGCAAGTCCCTCACGAGCCATGGTTTCCTCACCTGGCACAAGGGGCTTTGACCCTCTGTCTTATCAGATTGCTTTTCTTCTTGTGAAGGTAACATAAGATTATGTAGATAAAGTGACCATCACATAGTATGGGCTTCAGTGCCCAATAGTTGAGTCTTTCTTCCTTTTGCATCAATTGTCTGTATTCGCACACCAGCCACAATTCCATTCTGGAGAAGAGATGAGCTCCCTGGCCAGGCCAGGGGATGCAAGACTCCGAGTGACATAGGTACAAAGTCTCAGCTTTGTGGTCTCTCTGGGATGGGCGGACAGCTGTGTGGAGGGGCAATCAAAGGTTTGCAGGTTGCTGTGTTGGGCCACAGACAGCAGCAGCAGTGGTAGCATGGTGGGGGTGGGCAGTGGCTTTTGGGCACTCGTGTGTCATGCTTTGGGGGACCGTCTTCTGATGTCTAAAGGCCATGTCTGACTTTGAAAAAACAACCCACCCTCCTGTTTAACCACACAGAAACTAGATACCATATTCTCAGATAGAATCCTTTTTGACCCCCCTCCTTTCTTTTATAGATTATTTTTTCATGGACACAAATAATGGACATTTGTCTTCCCAGTACATGATGAGAGTCCCACAGAGGCAGTCGTCTCTGGAGGCCAGGTCGCACAGCCAGCACATGGAAGATCAGAGTCTTAAATATCTGTCAACTTGACGCCTAAAACCATGTGTCTCAACAGCTAGAGCACCTGGGCGGTTGGACAGGTAGGGAACTGGCAGAGAAGTTCCTCCACGCCCTGCTGTCCCTGTGCTTGCCAAGCCCCCGGGTCTCCACTGGCCTGTAAATGAGCTCCTGCGCCCTGCTTGCATATGTCTCCCAGGTGTTCTGTAAAGTGTCTTTTGTTCCCCTAGCAGCTTGTCTGCTTTCAGAAGGCCCTGCTCCCGGATCATACCTGCCAATGTGCCACTGTGGTGAAGCCCACTGAATTCTCCTGTTGCAGTCCAGGCCCTCATCCCTTGGATACCTGTGTGATGCCCCATGTCTGCCTCGCCTAAGACATGCTGCGCCTTCTTCCCTGCGCGCCCCTGCCCCCGCCCCAGGCTCTCCCACTGCCCTTCCAGCTGCTGAATTTCATATACTTTGAAATCCCTGCCTGTGTTTCTCATTTGCTAAGGCAGTCCAGCTCCGCACAAGCTGTAAAGGAGGCATTGGAACTGGATTCTATGTTAGCATTAGTATCGAGGGTCAGCCCTTGCTTTGGGGGTCTGCCCTTGGTGGCTCGGCACTTCAGAGTCTGGAGAAGAATATAGGAGAGCCCCAGACACATCACGGGGCCTTGCAGAGGGAAACGCTCTAGGAACAGACTGTCCTGAGGACAGTATCAGGCCCGGGACCTGTGGGAGGGCACAATCACTGTGCTGAGCAATGTCACTTTCCAGGTGCCTGTGCGGACGGACTCCTTTTCAGCTTGCGTGGGGCCCTTTATGATCATCCTTTGGGCACTCCAGCCAGTGGCCCCTCATGGCATACTTCTCCCAACCTCGTAATAGATGGTTTTCCCCATTTCTTTTTCAAGACACTTTTTTAGAGGCCTCCATTAAATGACATTATTCCTGAGGTTATTCTGAAAAGGTCTTAGAATGGAGGCTTCATCGTCATGAACTCTATCTCATGCAGTGTTGGCAAACCACATCTCTTTCCTGGTCAACCAACTCACTTTCCACAGTTCAGCTAATATGTGCAGAAGGGCCAAGCATGCCTCAGGCACAGTGCCGAGGACTGGGGATGTAGATATGAATAGGCATAGTCCCTTCTCTTGCAGAGTTTATAGTCTACTCAGGAGGTGAAAGCGCCCACATGTGTAAGGTAGATGTAGGGTACCGTGGTGATGGTTGGTGATGGTATGAGTGATGGTGGCAAGGGCAGAGGAAGAGGCAAAAAACTGTTTGAGGTGGGGGTAGGTGCTGTGACCCTCTAGAGAAGGATGTGGAGGAGTCCTCGTACTGAAAACGGCATTGACTTGGGTTGGGGTGGGGAAATATAAGGAACGGCCATGTGGTACACTGCTTGGATATTAGAGGAACATAAAGCAAAGCCGTTTGGCAATACTGCACTACTTGATATGTGTGGCAGGAACAATGTGTGTGTTTGCCAACCCCCTTTTCCTTTCCTCTTAGACACACAGCTTGACTGCACTTCCCAGCTGCCCTTGCAGTCAGGCAGGACCACATGACTAAGTTCCAGTCAGTGAATTGTGTACATTCCTCATACTTTAAAACTTTCCACTCCTCTGGTTTAATGAAGAGAACTCCAAGGACCAAGGGGATGATAGAACCACAAGTTGGATGGAGCAGTCCCTGAACAAATGTGGGGAGCAGCGACCCAGTTAGTCACCCATTGGACTTCACCATGAACTAGAAAAAAAAAATCTTAGTTCACTCAGGTTTTGGGGTTGTTTGATTTTTCAGTTGTCCTATCTGGATTCATCAATGTAGCTATACAATGAGGTCCAGGGAGGGAGGAGAAATTGGAGATGAGACTGAAGAGGAAGGCTGGGGCCAAGTTATGATGGGCTGTGAGCACAAATATGAGAATGGACGGCCATGGAAGACTTGCAAACTTATTTAGGGTATGGGGTGGTTAGAGGTGGGATGAGGGTGGTAGTAATGACAAGGCTTTTAGGTTTGGCTATATGAGCATTTCCCAGAGGATTAACTCTTTTGAGTCAAAGTTATGGACACTCTGGCCAAGACCATCTTATATCTGGAAGACTAACAGCCAGACACTACCAGCACCATGGTATACCACTGAATGTCCTCATATCAAGTCCGAGCAAACCAAGCTGACAACATTGTCGAGTATCTACTTTGGTTTGAGATTTTTGTCATGTTCGTTAGATGGTGTCCTTAACCACTGGAATCCTCCCAAGAAATTCTACCTTTTGATGACCATTAACACCTTTAACCTGATAGCCAACTGAAGACATTCTAGAAATCTCTTGACAGGTATTCCTGCTCACCTTGGCCAGTGGAGAGGAATCACATGATTTGGTTGACTTACAGAAGTCCGAGGTAATTGGAGAACTGTTTCTAGCACATCTATATGTCTGCACATGAACATAGGAATCTTGGACAGTACAATGTAAGTCTGAGGGATGTCAGGATCCTGTTGACTCATCAGTTATGAGATGACCCTTGAGTCTGGAAGAAATCCTTTTCTTTTACGTGGCACCAGGAAAGAGCCAGAATGCTTTGGCATTAAGTGTTTTCTGTGGTTGTACACAGAGCAACAAATAAGTCAGGTCAAGGCAGATATTACTCACTAGAGAGAAGCCAGATAAGAGTCAAGTGTAGGGCAGTGAGCAAGCTGGCATGTGTGACCAGCGCTGGGATTGTTCTCTGAAAGGGAGTTCATAGGTCACAGAGCATTTCGCTATTGCCTACAAAGCAGATCACAACTTGTGCAAAAGAAATGCCTCTTAAGGGGTGCTTATTTGGTTCAGGCTTGTATTCAAGTGTTTTATTTGATGCAAGTGCTGCATCAGAAAAACACTTGATGAAAATGATGTAACACCACTGGAGAGCCAGAGGCGAGGTTCATATGGAACTGGTATTTATTGAGTCCTAGAAGGTGCCAAGCTCCATGCTAGGTGTTTTGCATCATCGTCTTGTTTAATTCTTACCAGAATTCTTTGGAGTAACCTGACGTTATGCCCATTTTATAGGTGTAGATATTGAGGTGCAGTGAGAGTATGTGATTGCCTAAGGTAGGGGTCTGCAATCTTTTGAGATGGAAGAGCCAATCCTGTCCCTTGAAGTTTTGTGAGACCTATAAAACAAATGAAATCACCATTACGTGAATAATGTCCTTTAAAAATTTCATAAACGAAACTACAATAGTTTTATTTTCATTTTCAATTTTACTTCAGAGCCACATGTACCCAAAGAGCTGCATGTGGCTTGCGAGCTGCAGTTTGCTGACCCCTGGCCTAAGGTAATCCAACTTGTAAGAAGTAAGGCCAGGGAGTGAGTCTAGTTTCCCGTTCTCAAATCCAGTGTCCTTTCTACTCCAGGTGTGCTCAGAAGTACTCAGAATCCCTATTTCTCTGCTCTCTCAAGTGATGTCTGAGCTGGTGTTTTTCCTGCTAGCTCTCCCCTTCTCCTACACATCTAGTGTCTTCTGGAGGCACATCTTTGGTCTCCAGGAGAGCACTGAGTCGCCTTTGTCTTCCACTCTTTGGTTGAGCACATCCTGGACCCCAAAGCCTGCCGAGGTTTTCCCACTGGAAGGCTAGCATTCCACCAGTGCCTAAGATTAGCCATGGCAGAGCCTTAATGGGGCTAGGCCTGATTCTTCAGGCTGGGGAGCTCTTGGAGGCCCCTGTAAAGATGAGCGTCATGGACAGATGGCAACTTCTGATGCATAGCATCTGTTGGCGTCAGCCGTCAGGGAAACCACAGCCAATCAATTCTCGGAGCCTCCAAGCTGAACAAGGCCTGGACCACTGCTGTAAACCGGACTGGAGCTGTTGGCAGTGCCAGGCATTCTTTAAGGAAACACAAGTAGTTTAAGATAATCCGTGGGCAGGCTGTTCATCCTGGGCTCCCCGATTTCCCTGCAGAGCTGAGTGCTGTTGCTAAACGATAGTGGAGAAAGCAGTTTAAGGTTTCCTTTGAGAAATGGATGCCTCATGATGGAAGCTGGAGTGATCCCATGATAACATGAGGAAGAGGGACACTGTGATTCCAAAGCAAGAGCCTGTGCTTTGAAGTCAGCAAACCTGGGTTTAATTCCCGTCCTTAACTCTTACTAGCTGTGTGGTTTGGGGTAGATGTCTTGGCCTCCCTGAGATTCAGGATCCCTAGCTCTAAAATGGAGATACAACTTCCTACCTTCTAAGACTGTATGTGAAGGACTTAGCATAATATCTGGACTACCATGGGATTCTAATCAGCATTCCTTTCCGTTCTTGTTCTGTTTGGGTCTCTGCTTGCCAAAAGGTTGGGTTCTAAAAACAAGGCTAAGAGGCTACTTTAATGGGCTTGTGCTTATGCAAGTTTTTCCATGGCCCATTTTCAGGGGGTAATTAACACTATGTTACCACATCAATATACTTGTCACTCTGACACAATACAAGTTGACCTGTAGATCCATGGATCTCTGTCAAAAAGAGTGCTAGTTCACCCTGGGGTCCTCAGATCTCAGCATTGCCACATATCTTCATGATGAAGGCAGACTGGTTATATGCTTAGACAACTGTTTCTCTGCTTGGGTCTTTCTGATAAGTAGATGGTGTTGTTCAAGGAAATTACCTCAGGCCAGTATGGCTCTTCCCAACAGGCCTCTGGCTGATAATTCAGAATTATCATCTTCAATTCACCCTCCCTTATTGATTGACTAATCAATCGATTGATTGATTGATGATTGATTCTTTCACTCATCCATTCATGTATTCTCTCTAAATGACAACCATACGCTAGTACTGGGGTACGATGATGTACAAGACTGGTGTCAACCATGCCTTCAAGGAGACCACAGTTAGAGGAGTAGACACGTGGCTGAGGAGTGCGCCTGGATGCCGTGAGTGCTGGAAGGTAACAGGCTAAGGGCGAGACGAGGCATCTGAGAAGGTGCCTTGTGACAGGTGATGTCTGAGCTGAGCCAGAATTGACAAGTAGGAATCAAGTTGAGCCATATTTTTTTCCCTTTTGCCCCCTGGAGGGACTGTCACCCCCCCAAGCAGACATTCAGCTCTTCCATTATCTGGCTCCTGTCTCAATTCTTACTATATGGCTCATGACAAGCACCGTGATCCAAGCATCCTGAAGACTTGCTCTCTGCTTAGGTTTGAGGCTGTCTTTTGTCTCTGAGCTTGTATTCTGACCCCTTTCCTTGCATATATGGCTTTCTCCCTATCACTATTGATATCCTGCCCATCTTCAAGCCTAATCTCAATGCTACACTCCATGAAGCCTTCTCAGATTCCTCAAGTCAGAATTCGCTGCTCCTCCCTCTGCTTTCTGTGGACCCTCCTATTGAGAATGCAGGTGGCTGTGCCTTGCATCGTCATTCTGTCAATGTTTATCTCCTTAACTAGACTATAAATCCTATTACAGTAGGAGCCATGTGTTGTTCAAGTGGCTATCCCTCAGTGCTAATGTTAAAGAGTATAGGAATGAATCAATCAGTGAATTAGTAAGGAGATGAAATAAGTACAGTGTGGTTATGGGCATTGTCTCCATAGTTATGGTGCTTAATAGAAAAGGTTCACGTACATAGTTCTTAGTAAATTTTTGCTGGTGCCAATTTAGGCAAAGCAGATTTTTTTCCTCCCTGTTGATTTTGGCAAGCTGAAACCCACAACAACAAAGCAATAAAAAAATGATAGCTACCATCTATTGAGAACTTACTACATTAATTCCTTGTCATATTTATCATATGTAATCCTTATACTGTCCTTACAATATAGGTACAGTTATTATCATGACCATTTTACAGGTGGGGCAACTGAGGCACAGAAAGGTTAAGTCACTTGTCCCAAGTGCCATACAAGTAAGTTTTAGAGCTGAGGTTTGAACTGATACAGCCTGGCTCCTGAGTCAGGGCTCTTGATGGAAGCAGTGGATTGTCTCACTTTCTGCACCCTGTCAAGGGGTTACCTATCATTTTCCTTGCACCAAAGGAAGAACTGGCAGATTCCTGGCAGAGTTTATACCTATCCCATTGCAGCCTTGGCAGATTCCCATACCCTTTTGCTGGTAGAGCGCTCCTAAAGGAAAGCCATTCGCAACAGAAACATGCATGGAAAAGTCCAGCTTTTTGGGTTGAGTCAAGGAATTTCCAGGCCTTATTGACAACAGAATTGCAGCTTGCTGAGCCCCACCTCTGCTCAGGGAAAAGCCTGTGATCCGATGGTGCTTCTCTTCTTTGCCAGCATTTTGCAACATTGGTAGGGCCAGGCGTTATGATGGAAATTCCAGTTGTTGTTTTTGTGCCTGTTTCTGAATACGCAGAATCCCGACATCTGCAACCCTGCAGCCGAGGTTCGTACCCAGCGTAGTAATCTGTTTCAACACTGCCAAATAGTTCTTTTGAAAAACGCATTGGCTGCTAACCCATTTTCTGCTGTTGTGTTTTGAACAAGTGTTTCCCAAAACTATTTCCTAACAGCACTGAGGAGTTAGGAGAGGAGAGAAACTAAAACAGAACAGGATTGTAGAATTTACTGGGGAGGAAAAACACCAAATAAACCACCACCACCACTCACCGCCACCACTAAAAAGCCTGGACAGTAGCTCTAATTTGAAACTAGAGCTTCTGAGCTGGTGGTCTTTCCCTGGCAAAGGCGATTTTTGCCTTTCTTTAGATTGGGGGAGTCTCTTCACCCCTTTGAAAGCTTTCAGCCAGCAGTTGTAACTCCCAGGAGATGAAGCTGTACACAGTGGATGTTTTGGAAATATCCAGTCATAGAAGAAGCAAGTGTGAAGACGTGGAGGAGTGCTGGGTCCTGGGCAGAGCTCCCTGGTCTGCCCGGTGACGGGCGCCCTCCCCACATGTCTAGCTCAGCCCTGATGATGGAGCCTGCTTCTCACATGACCTTGAGTTGAACAGACAGGCTCAGAGGCCACCGGAAGTGCAGCTCCTAAAGTCCCAATAGCTACCTCTGACCCAGGCACTGAGATTTGAGCAGGGTCAGGTTTACTAGGTTTACACCATCGCACCCCTACAGGTGTGATTTCCTTCAGTATTTTGTTTTAGAATATACATGTCTATATTTACACTACACACACGTATATATATTTAGAACATATATACGTTTAAAATACATATTTTTAGAATATGTCTATTTAAAACATGTATGAAACATTCAAGCATTGCATTATATATGTATATAGTATGTATATAATATATACATATGTGTATATATCCACATTTATATGTGGATATATACACACATGTATATGTATGAACCATCTTCTCTTTATATAGCTGTAAGACTATATGTAGTGTATATCTCTCCAAGTAACTGCTTGAGGAAGAACCATTCTATATATAAAATTTAAATTAGAATTTAAATAAATTAAAATTTAAATACATTAAATTCAATATTATATATAGAATGGTTCTTTAAATCATGGTTTACATATATATGTGTGTGTATATGTGTATACATATATATGCACTATATCCCTTCTTTCCCAAGCAGTCACTTCCATACACACACACACACACACCCTGAGAGGCAGAAGAAATTCATAGCCCTTTGTAAAATCTCTCACTTACTTGGCACTTGGGTGATGTGGAAAGTGTTCTCTCTCTACCAGCTCCCCACTTTCCATACCCTTTGACCCCCACATAATTACCACCTTGTTTTTCTTCTTTTCAATTTTTCAACAGAGCCTTATTTTTTTATTAAATGAAAATTTTGATGTGTAGTTCAAGAGAAATTCAGTCCGTATGTTTCAGATTCATTTATAGTTAAATCATCAGAAGTCGTTTTGCAATCACAGTCTGGCAGCCAGGGGACCTTGGCAGCTTTCTTCAGTCCTTTGACTTGGAGTCAAGATGTGCTGGGCTGTCTGGCGCAGCGTGCTCTGCATGCTCTGGACTCCCCAGCAGGCAAGCGACAGTTCCCTGCAGTAACTGATAGGTGGGCAGGGCTTTGGGGCTGCGGACCATGTTAACTTCTTTCCCAGTGGCTCAGGTGCCTGCTTTCCTCATATGGGCTCTATCTTGTCATCCTGTGCTCAGTGCCTCCATCTAGGGTGTTATCCACACCTAGTGATTTCTTTGTGCTTCATTCCCTGTTTTTTTAAAATGGGGATAATCATACTACCTACTTCCCAGTGACTGAGAAGAGTGCGTAAGCCACCTAGGGAAAGTTCTTAGCGTTTGGTCTAATCGGAGTTCAATACCTCAGTGACTGCTATTACTGTTCGCGTTATTGCCAGTGGGGAGAAAACTGCCAATATGGAGGGCACCTTCTAGGTGCCAGGTGCTGTGCTGGCTTCCTTCTAACTTAGTCCTCATGCTGATCTCACGCCCATCTCCAGCTCTCTCAGACCGTGCTGAGCCCTCTCTCTTTCTGCACAAATCTCTCTTCTCTTGACTTTCCCTTCTGGGCTGCAAGTCTGCAGCTCTGTTCCAGGCCTCTTCTTTTCTTTCCCTACTCTCTCTGGTGGATGCATCTCCCCCTATGGATTTAATAATATCTAGGCTGGATTTCCAGCCTCCACTTCTGCTCTGAGGTTTAGGTCCCTATATCCGTATTCACTTGGACGTTCCCCAGGTACCCCTAACTCAGCAGACTCACGCCAAAGTCTATTAGCTCCCCGTAACCTCACCTCCCCGAGCTCCCACAGTCAGTCCCCTCTGCTCTGCTCTTTATCTTGATTAATGGCACCACCACCCACCTAGCTACCTAAGCCAGGACACCCATCTTGATTACCACCCAATCTAATAAATTGCCAAGGCCTGCTGCTTTGATTGATTTCATACTTTTCAAATTGGCCTCTTCCTTCCAACTTCCACAGTCCCTGCGCTGGTCCAAGTCCTCAGCAACTCTCCCCTCAGCAGCTGCAGCCTTTTTCTTGTCTCCTGACTTTTGGCACTGTCCCTTGGGCCCCACCCCCATTCACTGTCTCCCCCATTCACGGCAGGAGTGAGATTTCTGAGACCAGGTTAGCATCATGCCACTCTGCTGCTGGCTGCCAACGGTCTGAAGAATTACAATGAAACTTCTGAATTTGTCATTCAACACCTATGCCATCTGTCCCTAAGTTATTTACCCATCCTCACCCTTCTACCATCTTCTACCATCAAATAGGACTTTTTGGGTTTTGTACTTCGTAACAGCCTGGTAACTCCTGCACAGGGCTTGGAGCCACCTTCTGAGTGACTCCACGGAGGCAACATACCAAATATATTTGCTGTGTAATGAACTCAGGGCTTTGGAAACATAAAGGACTAAGGGTGCCCCCCTGTGCACTCCCCAGCATGCCAGCTGTGTGTCTGCTGAGCAGAGCACTCCAGATCTGTAAACCCAGCCTCCACAAGGAACCTCTTACTGAGGTTATCACCGGCCACGCCGGTTCAGGAAGGCGTGGGGCACTCTGCTGGGGCGTGTGTATGTGTGTGTGTGTGTGTGTGTGTGTGTGTGTGTGTGTGTGTGATTTAAGGACTTCATTAAGGGACAAGCAGCTAGCTCTGGGCACCTGAGGTAGGCCTTTGACCTGCTCTCCCTCCCTGCCCCCATCAGATGGGAAGAGGAATGCTTCTGGCCTCAGCAAGGTTTCCGGTGGCCTATTGGGCAGGTAGGGATTTATGGCTGGAGACTGACTTGCTGATGTGGGCATCAGTTTTCTGCTGTCTGTGGACCAGGCACCCCACTTGGTCCCCTCTACCTTTTTAAACCAAGAGGAAATGATTTACGGGTGTCAAGTGCCTTCAATGAGCCTAGCTCCATGACAGTAGCACCCACCAGTCACCAGAACCCAGACTGTTGTCATAGAAGGTATTAGCCCATGTCACCCACTTCAGAAGTTAGAACAAACTAGGGTGAGGGTCTTTGAGTGCCAGAAAACTTCTCTGCAAGTTTATCTAGAAGATACACCCATGAAAGTCATACATATTAATGGATCAAGGGAACCTATGCTGGGTAGAAAGGAGGACCCTGGAGAAAAATACCCCAAATGTGTTTTCATGTCTCGGCTGCCAGCTGTAGTTGCTGACTCAGCTTTCCCCCTGGACTCCTACTACACAAATATCTCTAAGAGAGTGTAAACCAAGTTCAACTGATGCTTGTATGAGCTGCTGAGAGATCTCGGAGAGGGAGGAGTGAACTTGGTCTGGGTTGGGGCAGCAGGTAGGAGAAGGAAGGGATATTTACATTGGGTTTCAGAGTGTGAATAGGAGTTTTCCGGGAAGTTAAGAAGGAAAAGCATTTACTGTAAAGACAATAACATGTACAAAATCATGTTTAAAAGCTAGTAGTATATAGGTTCGGTCTAGGACATAGGGAGGAGTGAGGGAGATGAAGTCTTATTCCAATGTATCCAATTGGAAGGTGATGGAAGATCGTCTCAGAGAGTGAAGAGCTAAAAATTATGGAGGCTGAGAAGCCTGGATACCCTCCTCACAGTGCAGAGGGGCCTGAAGGGTGGATTAACTTTTTCTGCAGCAGGTTCAAGTCTACGTCAAGGCTACTTGACGTAGACTTGAACCCTGCCCTATTCAGCCTTGGCTCGATGCCCTTTCATTTTCTGTCTTCTCTCTCCCTCACAGTGACTTCAAGCAGGACTCATCTGAGTGAGTGAACATCTCCAATGCAGAAACCCTTTGAGAAAAACAAAAAACAAAACCCCAAGCAACACAGAAACCTGGGGATTTCACTACTCAAAGCATGGAGGGGAGAGGCATGCCCGGGCAACAGCTCAGCTCTAGATGGGCTGGGTGGGACCTGAAGACTGACCAGAGATGTGTGGGCTCACCCTGAGGAGACCAGCCTCAGGGCTCTCCCTGTGCGATGCTCCTCCTTTTCAGGGGGGAAAGGAATTTCAGAGCAAATATTTGTCACGAAAGGCAATCTGGGCTGGCCTCAGAAATCACAGATAATTAAGAGATATGATTTATCACTGATGATATTTCCCAGGCACAGCCAGAGGGTGAGTAAGTGTTTTTCAGGCTGCTTGGGAAGGCTCTGCTCACACGTCAGAGGCCTCACTGTGTCGTTGCTGGGACACCAGCAGGGCCTGGGCAGAGGCCTGTGGGTCTTCCCAGTGACCGTCCCCTGTGCCTCCAGTCCTGCCCTGCCAGGGGGCAGGGTGGCCTGCTGGGGTGGAGAGGATGCTGACTGCGAAACAAGACAGACCCGAGGTGAATTCCAGCTCCAGAGAAAG
This sequence comes from Hipposideros armiger, assembly GCF_001890085.2. NCBI lineage: Eukaryota > Metazoa > Chordata > Mammalia > Chiroptera > Hipposideridae > Hipposideros > Hipposideros armiger. Next base: position 1,631,718 of record NW_017731374.1, read on the forward strand.
CACCAGGCAACACACCTAGCTTCCCTGGGCCTTGGTTTCCTTATTTGTAGAAGTAGTGCAGCGGTTCTCGAATGGGGCAGTTTTATCCCCCAGGGAACACTTAACAATATCTGGAGACATTTGTAGTTGTCACAAAAGGTGGGTGGGCACTACTGCCCCCCGGTAGGGAGAGGCCAGGGACCTTGCTAAGCATCCTGCGATGCATAGGACAGCCCCAGCACCAAAGGATTATCTGGCCCCAGATGTCAATGGTGCTGAGGTTGAGAAAGCCTGAGTTGAAGCAATGTCACGGACCTCAGAGTTGCTGAGAAGATTAATAGGATCACATGTCTATACCGCCTGATGCTGAGCAGGCCCTGGTTAAACGGTAGTTTAAAAATGTGGTAGCTCAAGTCATTTCTCTTGAAAGGCCATGAGGCCACCAATCTGAGGTAGTTCTGAAGGAGAGCCGCCCTCTGGGAAGGGAGGGAGGCGAACCAGGATCTATTCTCTCTAAAAACCATTTCTTTCTTCTTCCCTTTTTCTCCCTCCCATCCTCCACTCCCTCCCTTCCTCAAACATTTACTGAGCTAGGGACTTGGGAAATAGTGGTGAACAGAACAAAAACCTCCCTGTCCTTATAAAACTTTCATTCTAGTGAATTTCCCACAAACGAATACATCTGGTTATATCAAATGGTTAAAATTTCCTATAGGGCCGGCCGAGGGGCGCCTTGGTTAAGAGTTGGCTTGGGATACCAGCTCTGAGCAGCAGGGCCCCGGTTCAGATCCCACATGAGGGCCAGTGACACTGCGCCCTCTACAGCTAAGATGGTGAACAACAGCTGGACCTGGAGCTGGGCTGCCGCGAGTTGCCGGCAACGGCGTAGGCTGCAGTGGGGCTGTCCAGCAGCTGGCATGAGCTTTCGTGAGCTGCCGTGAGCCACTGTGAGTGGCCGTCCAATGGCCGGCAAGCGACTGCCTCACCCGGGAAGAGCGCAATGATAATACCAACATGGGCCAGTGAAACGACGTCCTCGACAACTAGACTGAAGAACAAAAGGACAGCAACTTGTCTGTTCCCCTTCCCCGATTCCCCAATAAAATCTTAAAAAATAAAAGTTCCTATAAAGAAAAAAGAAAGCTTGGTAAGGGACATAGACTGGGGTGGGGGTGGGGGTTGGGGTGGAGGGGTGGGCTGTGTGTGTAATTGTAGGAGGTGAGGGCAGGTCTCCCTGATAAGGTGGCGTTTGAGCAGAAACCTGGAAAAAGAGAGGGTCAGAGTCCAGCAGAGTCAGCATCCTCCTCTGACCTGGACCTCTGCTCTCCTTGTCCCCAGGGCCCTGATGGCCTTTCTCGAATGACCTAGCTGACGTTGGCGGGGATGAGGGTCCCAGGCCAGCTCCTTAGGTGTGGGGCCAGGCAGGGAGGTCAGGAAGATCAGCTCTGCCTGTTGGCCCGCCCTGCTGCTGGCCCGGAGGGTGTTTGCAGAAGGAAGGGTGGGGGTTTTTTGTTGATTAGGGTCCGTGTGCTCAGGCCCCGGCTGGAAGGGAAACTGGCTGGGTGCCCAGGGGGCGAGCCGTTGGCTCTTGGTCTCCTCGAAGGGGGGATGGGGCCCTTTGTGCCCCACCCCAGGCCCTGGCAGCCAGCTCAGGGCTGCGTGCCACAGCAGAGGCGAGGCCGGCTTCCAGCTTCAGGAGGAGTGTGTCTGGAAGTGGGTCTTTGCCACGGTCGGTGCGGGAGTGAGAACATTCGGGGGAGAAAAAAGACACCACCTTTGACTACTCTCTTCACAGGTTCCCAGGTTGGTTTTTTTTTTTTCAACAGCGCAGTCATCTAATGCCTGGGAGAGATACTAAGGAAGAATTAACAGGGCTGGGTATTCAAGGAGAAGGTGAAGGGACTGGGAGAGAGAGGTGGGGGGCGGTCAAAGCTATCTCCATTTCAGTAACATTTGTTTCCGTTTATAAATCTTTGCTGAGTGTCTCCAGCATAGCCAGGACTGGACTAGACAATCCTGTGGTCTGTCTTGTTTGTAGTGGTGGCCTGAATGCCTAGCAGAGAACTCTATGTGCAGCAGGGGTGAGATTAACACGAGGGGTTTACTGGACTAGTTGGGGAGAAAAGACAAAATGACAGGTAGCCATCCTCTGTGGTCCTCTAGGTTGTGTAGTTAAGATTACAATTAGGGTAGGAGTTTGGAGAAGTGGGCTGGAGAGGAGGTCTGGGCAGGTGAAGAGGGCCTGGAGGCAGGTCCAGGAAGCCCTGAGGGTGGCCTGTCCTAGAGCCACTGCAGTGGTTAGTTAAGTAGGAGATTTAGGAAGGCGCTACATCTGAATGCAAAGGTAAGCAGACAATGGGAAGCCATTGAAGGTTTTGGAGTTGGAAGTGAATAAAGATAAAGGATTCTTCCTGGCATCCCACCTTTGCTCGTGACGTTCTCCTTGCTTAGGACACCTATCCATTCTCACTCTTCAAGCTGGAATCTTAAAGATCCACCCTCAGCAACTTCCTCTCCAGTTGCGTCTTTGCCACACTGCCCGTCAGTTGCACACAATATGCTTGAGTACTTCCAGTGACGGTGTGCTCTCTACCACCCACACTGCAGTACAGAGATTGCAAAATGGCTGCCTGCGGGCCATGTCTGTCTTTCAGACAGGCTTTGTTTAGACTGACAAGGGTTTACGCATTTCTCAAATGAGTCCCCAACACTGAAATACCAGATTTGACACCCAGACGTAGAACTTCTATCTGGCTTATCTTGACATGAGAAGACCTGGCCTTGCTGGTCATACATTCTTAAATGGCACGAAGGGGCTGAAGCTGAGAACCAGCCCCCTTTAGACGGAGCATGAGCGCTCAGCTTTCTCTAGCCCCCCACCACTTCCTATCACATCCACCATGTTTCCCTCATTTGTGTAACCTGCCTGGCACCTGCTGCCTTTGAGGCTTATGAAATAGAACAGGCATTGGGAATCAGTTAGCCATGGGTGCAAATTCTGACCGTTCTACTTACCAGCTGTGTGTCAGATACCTGATCTGAGCCTCAGTTTTTCATCTATAAAATGGGATCATAGCTCTCACCTCTTAGAGTTGTGAGGACCAAATACCATTATGTAGGTACTGTGCCCAGCTGAGTATCTGGACAGCGTAGGCAATTTATAAATGGCAGGTCTCATTTTTATTGTTATTGCTTTACTTCCTGGACCTGGATTTCAGAGGTTGCTCCTGGAATGAGTCTCCCTGGCCTCCACTGAGATGAGGGGAATTAGTGCCTCGGATTTGTACGGCTCTGGATATTCAAAGCCCTTTTGTGCTGACTCTCTGATAACATTCACGGTGTGCCCTCTGCCCCCCTCAACCCCCACCCCCAGTTCATCATCACTGCCACTTCCTTATCCTTGTTCTGCGTTTTCTCCCTGAGCTGTCTTCCTGATCAGAAGGCAGGGCCTCGGATGTCATTGATCCAGGCTCAGTCTCCCTCCCTAGGCCTGGGGCAGTGCTGGGCAGCACTCTGTAGACAAAGTCGGGAAGCTGAAGGCTTATCAACTTGGAGACCCCCATCCCCCTTTTCTGGGAGGCAAGGTCTCAGTGGGAGAGCCCTGGAGTCAGACAGGCTGGATTCCTGTCTGTCATTTTCTACCCATGAAACCTCAGTCAACTTATTTGGCCTTTCTGAGCCTCAGTTCTACCAAGGGTGTGCAAAGAGGGGCTAAGAAGACCTACTCTAATGAGAATTAGATGAGATAATAGAGCATCAAATTGCTCAGGAATCTGATAAGTTGCTTAATCGTTTATTATTTTGGGAACACCTACTGTGTGCAGGGGCTGTGTCACCAGCTCCCAGTGCATACTAATGCACCTGAGCTGCTGCTGCCCACAGGGCTCCCCAGCAGAAAGAGTCTAGCATCCTCTTCCTCTGTACTGTGAGGATTGGGTGCCCTTCCCCAGGGCACTAGAAGGGACTTTGGGCGAAGTCTCAGCTCTGCCCAGGTGGGAGAGCAGAACAGGGTCAGGAGACACAGAAAGAATAGGTTCTTTGGTTTATCAGGAGGGGCTTCTCTCGATAGAGAAGCAGTGGGAGGCCAAGGATGGTGGGAGAGCCTTGCATCTCCTGTTCTGGAGGTAAACAAAGCTTCTAGAGAGCTTTGGACACAGCCCAAAGCCTGCTCCACCTTCCCTGCAGGCCAGTGAGGCAGGGAAGATGAGCATAGTTTGGCCCTGGGTGCGCCTGTACCTGGTGGGGCCTTCCCCTGCGCTTTTCTGGGAGCCTGGCTAGGGGCACCAGCTATGTCTGCCGGGAAATATTCTGGTGGCAGGCGTGGCCAGGAGTGCTGCGGAAAGGCCCTCAGGCTTTTAGGAAGTCCCTGGATTAAAAACTGGTGTGTTCCGGCAAGTGTTTTGCATTTTTAATTTTTCTCTTTGATAGGAAAACCTATCAAAACCGTGCAGTTAAATTTTTCTCTGGCAGTAGTTTCCTACTCAAAATGCACTCTGTAACTCTAGGAGGGGGCGCTGCACTGGCGTGGAATTGGGGTTTGGCCTGAGATCTTTGGGAGTGTGTGAGGCAAGAACATGGAAGGAGTGTGCAGTTCCGATAGAGTCCCAAGCGTCAGGCAGTTATCCAAGTGACATTAATAAAGATACAAAAATGATAATAATAATATCATGTATTGTGTGCTTGCTATGTACGAGCACTGTGCTCATCTTTTTAGGTGCATTATCCCTTTTAATTCACACAACCACAAGGGAAATGTAGGGAAATGTGATCGTGCCCATTTTAGAGGTGGGAAAACTGAGGAGCCAAGAGGTGAAATGGTCCCCAAATAATAGAGTTGGCACATCCTTTGGGTCTGACCCCTGAGCCTGCACCTTAACCACTGAGCTTTAACTACTTTAAAGTATGGCTCAGCCGTTTGGCGAGGAGGGCCTATTTTGAGGTTCAAAGAAATAAAGTGACTTGCCCAAGTCATCCAGGGAATGCTTGGTAAGTCTGGGACGCCGATGCCTTTGGTGCCACAGGGGGAGCTGCAGCCGGGAAGGCAGGTCAACCTGCACTGGACTTGCAGCAGGAACTAGATGAGTCCTTCTGTCAATTCTTTGCTTTAAGGCTTTCCATGGCTCCTGTGTGCCTGGGGCAGAGAATAACCATTTGGCTTGGCCTTCTAGATCTCTACAACCAATGTCTTCTCTGCACTCATTCCTGTCATCAGCACTTCACGCCCACACTCCATCCTCACACAAAGGGTGATTCTGTCTTTGGGGTCTCCATGGTAGGCTTAGGAGGCACATCACCCATGGTAGTGACCTGCTTTCTTGCCTACTTCCTACACATATGCACACACACCACAGAGAGGTCAGCGGAGAACTCAGCTCCTCTAGGGCAGAGACCAGCTGAGTCATAGCGATCCTTTCACCCCGGCTCCCATCCCAGAGCCTGGCACAGGACATACACTGCATACACAGTTAGAGAACAGATAAGCAGATGAGTGACTCAGTGAGTGAGTGTGTGGTGAGTGGAGGAATGAATGAATGAGTCCAGGAATGAATGAATGAGTATGAAGTAGCTCTCCTCTTCGAACACCATTTCCAATATGAAACCTGGCCAGGGCCTTTCTCCCTTTGCAGGTTCAGACTCTGGGAGGGTGAGTGGGTGCTGAATTCTTTTTTTTTTTAAATTAATTAATTGATTATTATTTTTTTTTATTAGTTTCAGGTGTACAAAGCAATGTACTAGTTACACATCATTTACACCCCTCCTTACAGTGATACCGGAGGCCTTTGTTTCCTCTTCAAAAGATAACAACGAAAAATTTGCATCTTGATTTACAGTTCACAAATCATACTAGCAGGCACCACCTCATTTCCCTTCATAAAGGAGAAAAAAGGGGAAGAAAGGTGTGTAAGCACCAGGCACCAAGTGGGTGCTGGGCAAACGTGAGGTTCCTTTTCTTTCCAGTTTAGGACACCCACATGAGGTGGGAGTGACAGCCCTGAGTTCTAGAAGCAGCCAGGGTCTGGAGCCCGTTGGCTGTTAGGGACCCTGCCCCACCTCACCTTCCTAGAGTGGCTGAGAACTTGGGGGTAGTTGAAGAGAAGGGAGAAGATGACCAGAACTCAACTTGAGTGTCTACCAGGTGCCAGCCTCTGGGTCAGGTGTTTCAGGTACAATAGCTCGTGAATCCTCAAAACTATGAAGAAAGGATTATGATCTTTTGATAGCACTCACTCGCACCCTCATGAAGAATTAAAGTAGCTTGCCCAAGATCACTCTACTTGAACATGTAAAAGCAGGGATTAAGTTCAGATCTGTCTGACTCCAGACTGCCGGCTCTTTCTTCTACAGTACATGACTCCCTGGAGCTCCCTCTGGCTGGGATGGATTAATTCATTAGTTTGACCGATTATTTTGTGATTCTTCTGTTTGGGGACACAAAGATCAAGGAGACACATTAGTGACTCATACTATTTGTGTGCTTGGAGGGGAAAAGTAAATCATAGATAGGTATATAAATTATCCCTATGAAGCGCCTTTAGCCCAAAGAGATCTGAAAGCACTAGGTGGGGAAAGGAAGCAACTTTGTTTGGGGTGTTGGGGAAGTCTTCCTGGAGGAGGTGACTGATTTAGGTCCTTTCAAGACACTTCGTGGGCCGGCCGAGTGGCGCGTTGGTTAAGAGCTGTCTTGGGACGCCAGAGGGCCCCAGTTTGGATTCTACATATGAGGGCCAGTGACACTGCCCTCCACAGCTAAGATGCTGAACAACAGCTCAACCTGGAGCTGGGTTGCCGTGAGTCGCCGGCGATGGCGTAGGCTGTAGCCCCTGTGGCATTGGGTTGCCATGGGCTACCGTGTGTAGCCAGCAGCCAGCGTGAGCGGCCAGCAGCCGCAGTGAGCGGCCGTCCAGAAGCCGGTGACTAATGTGCCTCGCCCAGGAAGAGCGCAATGATGGTGCTAACTTGGGCCAGTGAAGCAACGTCCTCCACAACTAGACTGAAGAACAAAACGATAGTAACTTGTCTGTTCCCCTTTCCCCAATTCCCCAGTGCTGTTCCCCTCCCTCAATTCCCCAATAAAATCTTAAAAAAAAAAGACACTTCGTGATGAGCCAAGCACACATGCAGGGCAAAGTGTTCTCCCAGGCCAGTGAGAAAAACAAAGGTGCATGAGACAAAGTTGGGGGATGAAGGTCGCATTGAGGATGAGTCAGGTGCAGACCCAGCCTTGGTGTTAAATGGGTTTCAGGCTGTGCTCTGGGAGACGCCTGGTGTTTCATGTTGTTGAGAGAAAGAAAAGGACACGTGCCACTGAGGGAATCATTGCCCACCCAGGAGAATGAGTATAAGAGAGGCTAAGAATATTGAGAGCAGCACGCATATCCTGCGTAAACTTCAGCTTACCCTCGTCTTTCTATGGGGATATCTGTCCCTTTTTCTGCCTGGTAAAATCCTATTACCCAGTGAGCAGAACAGAAGTGTGTTCAGGCACAGGAGGAGGACAAAAGCTGCGCTCCAGCCAGAGGGAACAGTATGCCCCCAGAGCACAGGAGCACAAAGAACACGTACATTTGTGAATTTGTATCAGTCAGCTTTTGCTGTATAACAAACCAGTCCAAAACATAGTGACTTAAAGCAAACAACATTCATCATTTAAAAAACTGATTTTGTGGGTTGGCTGAGTTATTGCTCTGGTCTGAGCCGGCTTAGCTGTATGCAGCTGGATGGGTTAGGACGGCGTCACCCACGTGCCGGGGGCCTTAGCTGCACCTCTTTCCATGTGGGCCCTCCCCTCACGAGTCCAGCGGGGCTTGTAAACGTGGTGGCAGAAGGGATTAGCAGGAAGAAAGGGCGAGCCCAATGCGCAGTGCGTTTACAGCCTTCGCTTGTTTCACATTTGCTCATGTCCCAAAGGCAGTCCCATGGCCAACTGAGATTCAAGGGGTGGAGAAATCAGCTCCACTTCCTAATGGAGGGAGCTCCATGTGACACTGAAGGAGTGGGGAGAATCCCTGGGTGGGAAATCCAGTGATCTTGGTGCACAGGGCAGGTGACGGAGGAGACTGGGGAGACAGAGGCATATTGTGATGGGCCTCAGGTGCCAAGTAAGTGGGTTTCAACTGTATTCTGTCAGTGATAGGAGTCCATGAAGGGACTCAAACAGGGGGGTGAGTGCAGGATCAAGTTAGCACTTTAGAGGGCACATTCTGGTGGCTGTATTGGAAAGAGGTAAGATCCAAAGCAAAGAATCCAGTAGGACGTCCGCAGTTCAGGAATAGGGAGCCAAGGCCTGAGCTCAGACCGTGTGACTGAACTCCCTGAAGAGAAGGCCGTGACTTGCTCATGATTGTGTCCAGCACTCGGCCTGGTTTAGAGAAGTGACCCGTGTGAATATGCAAATGCATGTTGGAGGAGAACAAAGTATGGGCTGGCAATCCTTTAGAAGTGGGGCTCTCCAGGGCTTTCCTGAAAGGCAGGAACAGATAGAGAGAAAAAGGGGACCCGGGTGCACAGTCAGGGATTGGCTCCTTTCAGTCAAGGAGGAGAAAGCTGGAAGCACGTCAGAAACCAGTCACAAGAAAATAGGATGCAGGCCTCTCTGTCCATCTTCTATCATCTCCTTCATGCCAGGGGGGCCTTCTTGGGTAACTTGCTTTATTTACCAGGGCCTCACTTTCCACATTCTGTGAAATGAAGATGGTAACCCCAGGCACCAGGCAATGCCAAGAATGTGCTTTGAGGAGAAACTATGCGAGAACGTCACGAAAGGGCAGTTATTACCAATGCCTGTTCATCCCGGTTGAGGACCACTGGACAAACCTACCCATGTCAAGAGCAGGCTGGGTGTGATGGAGCAGGTACTTTTCCTTAATGGAGAAACTTTCTGTTGGGAACTTCCCGGCAGTGACACTCCATGTTATTGCCATTCTGCCTTTCTAAGGCATGTTGGTGTCCCTAATGAGATAATCTGCTTAATGTCCCGGTGATGTCAAGTGCTATTATGCCCATTTCCTAGATAATGGATGTCCCATTGGAGGTAGTAGCGATTGGCAGGGGAAGCTTTGGCAGAGGCTAGGACAGAACACAGAAGTCTGAACTCTGCCCTCAAGGTCATGGCCTTCCTCCAGGGTGAGCTCCAATACAGACTTCTCATATTGACTCGACTCCAGCGCTAACCAGCTTCTCAGAGTCCTTTGTCTCCAATAGCCATCTTTATGTAAAGAGCTGAAAAGCATATGTGCCAATTAATGAAAAAGATATTCCATAAAAGGGATTTTTATGAAATCAAAAGGGTTTATAACTGGGGCAGGTCTGCAAGCGTTGAATGCTGTGTGTTTCCTGCGTGTGCTGTAATTAATACATATGTTGAATATCATACATAATGTGCATATTAGTGACCCGATGCGCAATTCATATGTTAATGCTATTAATTGCATATTACCTAGGCTGCTTAATGAACATTACATAGGTTTTTAATGAGTGTAGTTATTATAATTAAATTCAATTATGTATATTTCTGCTATGCATATGAAGTCAATAGAATAGCTGTACCCTATAGGGTCCAGGCAAAAGGAAACAGGTGTTTGTAGTCAGAGCAACTTGTGAGCTGGAGGAAGGGGAAGGGAGAAGCCAAGGGCCTGGGATGTCGTGCTTGGCTGGGCTCTTTGTGGGACCCGGATGGCAGTACACAAAGCAGGGTAAACAGCAGGCAGTGTATACACAAAGACAGGCTCTCCTGCTGCCCCTATGCTGTGGGTTTGGGACAGGGTGCAGGCCCAGAGCCCTGAAACCAGCCACGCCCATGCTGTAACAGGACACTTTCCTCCTGGCTGACCCAAAGCCGGAGGGTGGTTGCATCACTTCCTCTGGCACCATGGAGACCACGTGACTCAGGCATCTGCGCTGGCCAGGGATGCTGGCACAGGAGTCCCCGGACCCTGCGTTGCTTCTTTCCTCCAGAATCTGTGTCTGGAGTGGCGAGGCAAAGCTGATGTAGCAGCTGCTGCTGTCACTGCTGCTCACACAGATTCTGACTCCCTCCAGAAGGGACAGCCCCGTGTGTGCAGAGAACCAGGGACTGAAAAGGACATGTAACTTCCTGGGGAAAGGAAGAGAAAGGTGACTCAGATAAGATGGGCACCTGTGGCCAAGGCACTGCTGATGTTACTGTCATCTTTTCACTTTTCGGGCAAGAGGCAGGTTGTTCCTATTGGTTGAAGTGACACTAAGCCTCAAGGGAGGTTAGAAATTTGCCTAAGGTTTTTTTTTTTTTTTTTCCTCTCTCTGTCAGGAACACACACAGCTAGTTAAAGGTGGGTTTAGGATTTGAACCCAGGCCTGTCTTACTCCAAAGGTTATAGCAAGGCTGTCTTGATGCAACTTTGTGGTCCTGTTTTTGCTTTTTACTTTTGAAAATCTTTAATATTTAATAATTACAAAAAATTTAAATTGAGGTATAATTGACACACAACATTCGTTTCAGTTGTACAACATGATTCAATATTTGTATATATTGCAAAATGATCAGCAGAAAAAGTCTAGTTAACACTGTCATCATACATAGTTATAAAATATATTTTTTTTGTGATGAGAACTTTTAAGATTTACTCTTAGCAACTTTCAAATATGCAATACCGTATTACTGAGTATAGTCATCACGTTGTACATTACATCCCCAGGACTTATATATTTTTTAACTGGAAGTTTGTGTTGGGTCATCGGGAAAGTCATGATGTATCTTTCTATGTTTTTCAGTGCAAAAATGTGTCATGACTTTCCCGATGACCCAATACCTTTTGACTCCTTTTATCCATTTTGCACATCCCCCGCATTCACTTCTGGCAACCACCAATCTGTGCTCTATATCTAAGAGCTTGTGGTTTTTTTTTTTTTTTAAGATTTCTCATATCAGTGAGATCATACAATGTTTGTCTTTCTCTGCCTGACTTATTTCACTTAGCATAATGTCTCCAGCCTCTATCCATGTTGTTGCAAATGGCAGGATTACTTCCTTTTCATAGTTGAATAATATTCCATTATATATACACACACACAATATACATATGTGTATATATGGTACACACACACACACACACACACACACACACACACACATATATATATATATGTATAGACACACACATTTATATATAATAAAAATATTATATATATATATAACAAATACACATTTTCTTTGTCCATTCATTCATCAATGTTGTGGTCCTATTGTCAAAGACCACTCTTCTAGAAGTTTGTGTTAAGATAACGATGGAAGGAATAGCTTGGTGGAGACAGCAGGATTGAGAGAAAAGGTAAAAAGGAAGGAATAATTAAAAAAAAATCACAGAGCGAGAACTTCATTTTTCCAGTAAAACTCCTTGCAAAGTATAGATTTGCATGCCTCCTCCTGTGTCTCTCTTTCCATTCTCACTGACCGCCACTTTGCTATGTTAGGCTGGCCAGGAATACACTTTCTATTTAGAAAGTGAACCCAGCCAGATTTGGGCCCCAGCCTGGGGACTGACTCACTTTTGCTGGGATGACACATTCACTGCACATGTTTCACAATTTTCAGAAACACCAGATTTATTTCTGTCAATACTCGGAGCCTCACATCGCTGTCCACCTAGGCCACACACTGAGGTGTTGCTATTTTTTTCCCTGGGGTTTAAATGGATGGGAAGACGTCCCATGCCTGAAATATCACCCTCGTTTGTAAGGAGAAACAGTCTGGCCAAGAATCGCAGTGTTTTTAACCAAAATTTGGCTGGCTTTCAATGACCACCATGCCAAGGTTGCACCAGCCAGAGGGATGACTGTGAATGCAGAGGGGGTTTGAGACTTGAAAACAAGGCAAAAAAAAAAATGCAGACAGCAGAGAGGGGAGGAGAGAATTGAAGGTTGATTAAGTTTAGAATGGAGGAAAGAAATAAGAAGAGAACAAATTTAAAAAGAGAAAGGCAGAAAGAAAGGGAAATAAGTGAGGAAGAGGAAGGATGAGGGGAGAGAAGGAAGGGGTGGATTCATTTGAACTAATCGACTATTATGTGAGTGCCTAGCAGTGTTTAGGGTGCTCCTACACACAACCTCATTTAATTCTCATAGCCACTTTGTGGGTAAGCATTACTAATCCTCATTATTATTAATCAGGAAGTAGGGGGGTCAGGGAGTTGCAATACCATGCCCTAGTTTATACTGATAGTACAGGTCAGAGTGAGGATTTGAACTCCCGGCTCTCTAACGCCTCAAAGCCTGGAGGACTCTGCTGACGAGAGCATGATGGGAGGAGGCCCCGTGATCTGGATGGCCTGTGACAGTCTCCGCTAAGGGGGTTGTTTACACACTTAGACATTAAGTGCTTAAGACTCAAAGGGCCTGCCACATACACAAAGCTCAGGGTTCAGAGCTATCTGGAAACTTTCTCCAGGGTAAACAAAAACAACCACTTCAACTATTTTGCCAACAAATCTCTCTCCAAAAAGAAAAGGAAAGGGAAAGTGATGCTATTTTTTCCCCCTCCAAAGTAAAGGTTACAACAACATTTTCTTTGAGCTGATGTGAGAGCAGCCAGCAGACATTTCTTTGGTAACCATCTCCATGTGTCCATGTGGAAAGTACCTTGCAGTGACTAAGCATGAGTCGAGGTGATTCACTTGTCACTCTGCTTGGGGACTTTGGTCTCATCCTGGCAGCTGCAGAGCATTTTCATGGGCTTCAGACCCAGGCTCTTCCCCACACCCCCTCCCACCCCCCGTAGGACACAGGTGTCTGAGAATGTACATCTTTCTTGGCTTGTAAGGTGAGGACCATGGGGAGGGGTGGAAAGCTCTCTCTGGACTCTTGTCAGGCCTTCTAGGAAAGTCTTAGCTGTGAAATTCCTCGGCAGCTGAGGAGTCGGGGGTGCAAGGCAATGTTTGAAATGAAATGAAGTTAATTTTCTGAGAATCCAGGATGTGCTGGAGAGTTTTAGTTTGTCTCTGTCTTCCTCCCAGTAGTCCAGGAGGCACTTGTTGCTTTCCTTCTTCACTGAAACTGAGGACCTCACAGGGAAAGGAGCCTGATAGTTCACGTGGACGTGGCCCGAGGACACAGAGCTGGTTCAAGGCCGTGCGATGCCAGCAAAGCAGGAGTATTAGCCATGGTACAGGAGGGTCCAAATGGGACCTGTCTGTTCCCAGGTCTATTCGGCTTGATGATTCTTTTTACAATTAAGCTTTTTAAAATTAAAATCATATCATCTTAGTCCTTTCAGGCTGCTATCACAGAATACCATAGACTGTGTGGCTTATGAACAACTGAAATTTCTTTCTCACAGTTCTGGAGGTCCAAGGTCAAGGTGCCGACAGATCCAGTGTCTGGCAGAGGCCTGTTTCCTGGTTCATAGACGGCCGTCTTCTCACTGTGTCCTCACATGGAAGAAAAGGTGAGGGAGTTCTCTAAGGTCTCTTTTATAACAGCACTAATCCTAGTCACCTCTGAAAGATCTCATGTCCAAATATCATCACATCGGAGATTAGGTTTGAACATGTGAAGTTTGGGCAGAGGGGAGAGGAGGGAGGGACACAAACTAAAAGCTTATTTAGCCTGTAGCACATATACGTATAGAAAATGGCATATATCATGAGTCTATAGCTTGGCAAATTTTCACAAATTGAACATAGCCTGTAACCAACACCCAAATCGAGAAACAAAACATCACCTGTGGAAGCTCGTCTCCAAGATGGCTGCCATCAAGTCCTTCCCTCTGCGTACGTTATGCCCCTTGACCATGGACGTGGAATCTCTTCCTGTCATCCCTTGAATTCAGACTGCCTTAGTGACTTCTTTGACTAATGGAGTGAAATGGAAATGACACTAAGGCTAGGTCATAAGAAGCCATGCAGTTTTCACCTGGGTCTCTTGGAAACTCTCTCTCGGGACTCTGAACCACCATGTAAGAAGTCTACTACCTTGAGGCTGCCACGTTGGAGAGGCCACATACAGGCACCCCTGTCAACAGTTCCACTGGGTCTCAGATTTCCGGCGATCCCTGCACGAAATGTGTTAGGACAGCTTCTCTGGAGCCTGCAGACTAATCCGTCTACCAGCTGAACACTAAGTGACCGCCAACAAGACGTTGGTGGAGCAAAGAATCCCCCAGGTGAGTGAGCCCTGCCTGAATTCCTGACCCACAGTCATGTGATATAAAGAAATGGTTGTTGGTTTAAGCCCATAAGTTTGGGGATAGTTTATTAGGGAGCAATAGTTAATTGAACATTATCAATCTCTGCAGAGGTTCCCTGGCGACACTTTCCTGTCATAATGTTCCTTCTAATGGTAACTATTCTCCTGATTCCTATATTACAGGTTAGTTCTTTTTTTTTTTTTCATACTTCCTATCAATGGAATCATATGATATGTCCTTTGGTGTCTGGTCTCTGGCTCAGTATTATGTTTATGACATTCTTCCCTGATGTTGCTTATTGCTACAGATTATCATTCTCATTGCGGTATGCTATTGTGTGTGGTATGCTATTTGTTTATCCATTCTACTGTTTATAGACATTTGTGTTATTTCCATCTCTGGGCTGTTATGAATAGCATTGCCATGGACATTGCAGTACATTTCTGTGGGATGTATATGCAGGAGAGGGACTGCTAGGGATGAAGGTGTTTTCAGCTTTTGGAGCTATTGCCACATAGGTTTTCAAAGTGGTTGTACCAATTTTTACTCTTATCAACAGTGTGTGACGGTTGCTCTGCACTCTCCTTAGAACCTGCTCATTACTGTCTTCTTCATTTTGTGTTTGAGAATTGTATACAGTTTGCTAGCACATTAGAAATATCATGGCTGTGCACCTGCCAAAGTGGCATCTGAGACATTCAGGCTAAATGCAGAAAAAGTGAACTCCCTTAACCCAGATTGGAAAGAATGTTGCAACTGCGCACTCACGTCCAAAAAGAAGGTTGCTGGGCTCTGCTTCCACTTTGCTCATTCATCTGGAGACTTTTTTCTTTGTAAGTCAGGCTCAATGAAGAAGTGACGCAGGATGTGATTGGGAATCTGACTATTTTCTTCATTCTTGGGCTCTGAGTCATCTCCAGGTCATGGGGTATTTGGAAGAATGTGAAGTAGCGCGTGGCCATTGGGTGTACTTTAGGGCAATCAGATGGTGAGGCCATAAAAACCTGTTCAGGGGATTTGAAAATTCCTCCTGGCAGACCCTCCATAACTCACAGGTTTGCGCTTCCTCATTGATGTGATAAGACATCTGGGCACACTGAACTTGAAATTATAAACAAACAAACCCAAGAGTGTGACTGATTTGGATGGATGGATTGAGCTTCTGGCAACTGGAAAAAGTATGGTTCTCCTGTAGCTAACTTGCCCCAACTCCAGGGGAAACATAGATTTTGAAAAAAGGCAGAAATTTGGTGTGATGGTTAGTTTTTTGTGTTAATGTGGCTAGGCTGTAGTTATTTAATCAAGCACTAATCTAGGTGTTGCTGTGAAGGTATTTTGTAGATGTGGTTAACATCTATAATCAGTTAATTTTAAGTAACGGAGATTGCCCTTGATAATGTGGGTGGGCCTCATCTAATCAGATGAGGGCCTTAAAAGCAAAAACTAAGGTTTCCTAGAGAAGAAGAAATTGTGACACAGACTGCAGCATCTTGCCTGAATTTCTACTCTGTCCTATGAATATCAGGTCTACTAGCCAGTATATTTACATATACACACACACCTGAATGTATCTATACATACATATAAATAGATGGATAGATAGGTACAATTGGTTTTGTTTTTCTGACTGACATGTGGCATAAATGAAATTAAACAACCTAGAAGAAATTTATACATTTGGATCAGAGGCCAGCCTATCCTAAATTCCTACTATGTTTTTAGAGTCGGCTCCTGACGGTGGGTCTGATGATCAGATACCTGCCCTGCTCAGCCCGACTCAATTATAAGAGGAATAAAGCTGAAAATCACACTATGGATACTCAGAAAAAGTTCTCCGTGATAGTTTGAGATGTCTGTTGAATCCTGTAGCCAAACCCTGGACCGTGGTTAATCCCACTGCTTCTGTGAAAATCCATCATCTTGCACGATTAGGTTAAAGCTACAGCTGAAAACAACCTTCTGTGATGTAATGTAGAGTCAGGATTGAGGGATCCTTCCTCATCACCTCCCTCCTAACTCATTCAGTCTGAAAACACCGGTGTTCTCAGTGACTCAGACTGAGCAGTGGACCAGTCAGTACTAGACTTACAGTGATGGACTTAGGTTTTGCTTTTTTACAAAAAAAATTAATAAAATGATTCTTAAAAACAACTTTCATGTTAACAATGTGAAAACGATATTATTTCTGTTTAAATGAACTGCTTATTTTTGCCTCTGAATAGTCAGTGTGGCCTCATAGATGGATTTCTGTGATGTCGCTCCTGATGGCAAAACAAACAAAACCCAAACCAACCAACCTCGGATGTTTCTGCACGAGACCTCAAAGCCTTGGGTTTCTGATAACCCTGCAGTGCAACCTTGGGTGGGTCACTTAGTTCCTCTACCCCTGAGTTTTATAGATGCCAGAGCAGGGAGGAACTTATGAGGTCATCTCATTTTGACATTGACAACATGAGGTAACTGTCTCACGGCACATTTCCTCACAGAAATAGAAAGCATTAAACATCATTAAGACATCTATATACCAGACCCTGTGTGTGTGGGTGTTAGGTCATGGACTCCAATGCTTCTAGCTCTCTGTAGAAAAAGTGACAATTGTCGCCTGTAATTTTAATTCTAAACTCTGGTTGAGCTCAGTTTTGCTATTGTCTGCCTTCCTTGGAGAGGTTTTATACACAAATCAATATGGAAAATGCCTTAAATACCCTGTGATATGCATATGAGTATGTATGCACACGAACACACAGAAATAGGACACATCTGTTGACATCAGAGGACATTCCTGCTGCAGAACCAGGACAAGAGCACCTACCTTTCAGAGAGACTAGGCAGGCTCTGTCTGCTGCGAAAGCATTCTGATCAGCCCTATGGTTCTAGATGTTCTCCCGTTGACACATTCCTCTCCTGCAGGCAGGGCACTCTTACAGACCCTCATAGGAGACTGCGTCACTCCCCTCCTGAGGAACCTGCAAAGGCTCCCGTTTCCTATGGGAAGAAACTCAAAACAGCTTGCTATCCATGTCCCCTTGGTCCTCCAAGACATGGCGCATGTCATGTCATGCAACTCAGCTTACATGCAACTGTCCAGCAACACACAGAATGAAACTCTCCCTTCCCTGAACATGCCAGGCTTGTTCTAACATCCATGTCCTCATTCGTGCTGTTGCCCTTGCGTCTCCCTTCTCGTCCCTTCTACACAGCGAAACCTATCTTTTAAGAGCCAGCTCACACCTCACTTCCATGTTAAAGCCTTCCTGGTTTTCCTGGGAGGATTTTTTTTTTTCCTTAACTTGCTTCTACTGCAGGTTTCATGGGTTTCAATGATGGCCCTTACTATGCTGCGCTGAATTAGTTTTTCTTTGTACAAGGACTTCCGCCTTAGATGAGGAGCTCACTGAGGATAGAGTCTTGTTTCCAGTTGTGTCTCCTTCCCTCACTCCAGGGCCTGGCACAGATTAGATACTCTGCACACTAGCTGAGCAATAAATGAGTGATAAGTGTATCTATTCTATTGTTTGTTTACACAACAAATATTTATTGTGTATCTCTTCTGAAACAGGCAGACAGCAATGAAAACAAAAAGAGGCGTGGCTCTATTTCTGAAGCAGCTTACTGCCTTAGTGGGTGAACAGACATGCAGTGAACACGCACATCCATGTCCAGCTCAAGTGTGTCATTGCCAAGGGAGACCCTGGTGCATGTTCTTCCTTGGCCTTGCCATGTGGAAGCACATACTGTTGTGGGGCCACCATTCTGAGCCATCCCAGGGAGAGCAGCTGCCCTGGGGAGTCTTCAAAACCCATAAAACTGGTCTGCAAGCCACAAACCTTTGTGACTGTAAGCCACAGAGATTTGGGAGGCTATTTGTTACTGTAGCATCACCCAGTCTATCCTAACTAATACTCAACCCATGGTGCACATCTTAAAGATGGAAAAAGGCTCTTGGCCTGAAATGAGGGCTTGGGCTCTGGGAAAAGAAGTCCTGTTTTGAGGTTCCCAGATGTCCTTCTGTTTCTTAATGTGACAGCCAGAAACTGAATCTAGGAGCCAGAGCTTCTGTTCATTTTGGCCCAGGAGAGGACCCTTTGGAAGTGTCACTTTCACTGTCACTGCATAGTCTTACCTGTGTAGGGAGGTAAGAGCTGGCTGAGGTCTGTGTGAAGGCCCGGACATTGGCCAGGGGTCAAGGCATGCTCTGTTCTTGGGAGGGAAGCTCAGGAGGCCTCCTGGAATCCGGTCTCCCTGCTGAGCTGACTACCCCCTGGAGTTAGGGCCTGTGTAAGTACAAGAGGCTGAGATCAAGAAATCAACGTCAGCGCCCCTGATCGGTGGTGATGGGCAATCTTGCTTTGACCTGGAGTGTAGTGTAAACGGCTCTCTCCATTTCTCTCTAACTGTGGAAACACCCTGCTGTAGTGTGTGTGTGTGTGTGTGTGTGTGTGTGTGTTTCCTTAAAACAAATTTCTAGGACTCATCTTATTGTTCTGTTTTACAAATGGAAACTGGGGTGCACAGAGGCTAAGCCACTCAAGCCAATGTCATGGGCTATTTTGTTGAACAGCTGAATCCAAAAAGTGGTCTTTTAGATCTTAAGGCTTTGGTTCTTGCTACTACTACATAATTGTAGAAGTGCGTTTCAACAAATACTTCTTGAGGACTTCTCTGTGGCAGGCATTATGTGAGCACCAGGCAGGGAGAGCAGCAAAGCTTGCTTATTGCCTTCCATGAGCTCTCATTTTGTTGGGGACCCAGGCACATAAATGGGTGGTGATAGCAGAGAGTAATAAGTGTCCCATTTAGAGACCACTGGGGAGGGATTAAGAGAGAGGGCTTCCTGGAAGAGGGGCCATGGGGCTGAGACCTGCAGTATGAGGGGAAATTTTCTGGGCAGCTCCAGAGAGGAGGACTCAAGCACGTGCAAAGGCACCGAGGTGTGAGACCTTGGGACTTGATGGGGAACTGAAAATTGAGCTGGTGGGATGGTGAGCAGCAGGGAATTTAAAATTTGCAAGCGACCTGTAGTTCTCTGAATTCTGTGGGGGCCTTAAATGATTTAGATAATTGCAACACGTCTTCCTTTGGCAGCACATCAAAGTCACCTCGTCTCAGCAGCTCTCGAAGTTGCTGAGGACGCTGGCTCCGTGCCACTTACCACCACCACCCCAGCTGGACTGGCGGCAGGCCTGCGTGAGCCTCTGACGGCAGTGCCCTGAAGGTACTAAACGCATTCCAGCCAGGGCAGCTCAGGAGAGCCTGAGTACCTCCTGTGCGGCCCTTCACCGAAGGGAATAACAGCAATTTTAAAGGGCAGGGTAACTGGCTTTGTTTGGAGAGACTTCCACATATTATACACTGTGCTAGTCGCTTTAAATGTTATCTCACATTAGTCCCTCAGTCATTCCAAGTGGAGGACCTTATCCTACTCAGTTTTAGGGGAAACTTGGCCTCACGGGGTTTTAATGGCTTGTCCTGGTTTTACATGGCTTCTCCCTCCTGCAGTCTTGCTTCTGTCAATTTCAATTCGATTCAAAACCGAGAGCAATCACCTATAAAATGGGCATATTTAGCATCCCTGAGACACTGAAACCCATCCCCCAGCCCATTGGTGGTCCTTGGTTTTTCCCAACCACCTTTCTCAGGGACCTGGCTGGCACAGTCTCTTGGCCTGGTGAGGACATGCTACCTTTGCAGCTTCTTCCTGGCGAAGGAAGTGGGGTGACACAAATGGTAACTCCTTCCTATTTTTAATCCTGGCCTTTACCCCACAAAAGTCACAACTGGCCTTTGGGCCAGGCTTCCCCAGAATAAAGGGAGGAGGGACATAAAGAATTCAAATGGGGAACTGGTTCAACAAGGAGGAGAGTGGGGGGGGAGCGGGGCTTCTACCAGTGGGCTGAGGTCCCAGGGAGCCCGGCCGGAGGAGGATGGAGGATGGAGGGGCGGGAGGAGGCGGGACAGTGTACAGGGTCTGTGTGCAGGAAGTGGACATGGCTTCCGGGGCGAGGGAGCGCAGAGTGGATGAAAGGGGCGGGAGGACAGGAGCAGGAAGCCAGAGAGGAGCGGGGGCCAGTGGTGCGTTTTGGTTCTGCTTTCAGAAGTACAGCAGTGGTTTGACTGCAACATTCAAAGACCTGAAAATATGGAAGCAGGCTTTGGGGAAGAGGAGCCCCGAGAATAGCAGTGGTGAATATGGGAAGTGCTGAGGTGAAGGCTCTTCACTGGAGCCTGTCAGTCGACCAGAAGAGGACACCCAGTGCTGAACTGGTCTGGGCCTGCTAGGGTCATCCAGCTGGTTCTGTCTTTTGCCCAATATCTGCATTCCAGGCTCAACTGCATCAGCTTAGGGGCCGGCTGAGTGGCTCAGTTGGTTAAGAGCTCGCTCAAGAGTTTGAGCTCTGAGCAACAGCGGTTCGAGTCCAGCCCGAGCTGAGCAGCCGCTGAGCTGCCAACAGGTAGCAGGATGGCTCAGCTTAAAAAAAAAAAAATGTTTGTCAACTGCATCAGCTTAATATACTTTGCAAACTTTAAGGGGCCATATAAAAAAAAAAGTCACTGTTAGTCATAGTGATTCTGTATCCATTCAGCATGATTTATCGAGAGTTAATCTGTGCCAGGTCCTGGAACTGGGAGATGAGCTAGAACTCACTGACCTATGAAACTGTATGATGTAGAGTGACCAGCAATGTGCAGAGGCACGTGCACAGAGCTTTGGAGCCCAGAGAAGGGAGAGGCTGAGGGAGCCCTGGGAGAGTCAAGATCGTCTTCTTGATGGGTCTGCAAAGATGTGCACAGGAACTTGACTGAGGGGAACGCTAAGGGCAGGCCAGGCGGAAGGGCCGCATGGGCTGAAAGGAGATGAAGAGTTGAGTACGATCAGGGAACAGCCAGGAGTGGGCAAAGGTGAACCCGGGAAGATAACAGAGGCATAGATGTCAGGTATGGCAACTTGGATTTTATTCCATAAGCACTGGGAACTATGGATGGCTTTTGCAAAAGGTAAAGGGGCTCTTAGTACTATATTTCAGAAAACTGAATTTATAATAATTACAATAAATACTAATATTAATTACAAATGATGATGGTAACATAAGTAACAAATCTATTCATATGTCAAAGGTGATGGGATGTCCCTCCCATGATTATGTTGCATTATATATGACTCCATCTCAGTGGGCTAAGGGGAGAGTCTCCTGCTGGCCTTGAGGAAGCAAACTGCCATCTGGTGAAGTACCTCCTGAGAGGCCATGTGACAGGGAACTGTGGTGGCCCTTAGGAGTTGGCCTCCAGCTGATCAGCCACTGAAAACTGGGGTCCTCAGTCATTCATCTGCAAAGAAATGAATTCTGCCAAAAGCCTGAGTGAGCTTGGAAACAGTCTTCTCCATTCTATCTTTCAGATGAGAACACAACCCAGTGGCAACTTGGCTGCAGCCTGTGAGAACCTGAGCAGAGCTAAGCTGTGCAGGGACTCTTGACTCATGGAAACTGTGAGATCAATGTTGGTGTTTGTTTAAAGCTGCCAGTTTTGTCGTAATTTGTTACAGAGTAACAGATAACTAATACAAGTTCCTCTGGCAAGTAAGCAACCCAGGAAGCTGCTTCTAGGTGAATCTAGTTGATGTGAAGGATTCTAGAGCCATAGGTATGTCTGTTTTATAAGCGGATGGCAACTGCAGCTGCCCACAGAGTAGAATTTGAGAGAGCGCGCTGCCCCACATGTGCCCCTAATAGCTCTCTATTGCTTGTCAGTCATCAGAGAGTAATATAAGACCTTTTCAGTCTTATAGGTGGGGCAGGTAAGGAGAAGAGAAAAGCTCAGAGTCAGAGAGGCCTGGTACCAAATCACGATGCTACCATGTAGTGTCACCTATACTGACTATTCTGAGACTCATTTATAACAATCGACTTAGACATACCAAGAGGAGTAAAAGAAAGAATATCTGTAAATCTTGTCAAAGTCATTTCTAAGGACGACTGGAACACAGCGGATCCGTGTAAAAATCTTGTTTGTTTCTTTCTATTCTTTTGCTCAGAACCCAGTTTTGGAGCACCTGCTATGTGGCATGGCACATAGCTTTCACCTGTTTATCACTCTCTCGTGGTAAATTCTAAATCCCTTGTTCCAAACCTCCCATGCTTTTCATATTAGGCCTTGCTCTTCCAGAGGTGGCGTTGTGTTGAGGAAGACACAGCGATACGTGTCGCTCCATGTGGAACTGAGTCACCACCTTTACCGCCTATCTTCCATGTTCTAGGCACGTTGTTCACTTGAGTGGAAAGCTGTTATTTGAGTGGGAGGAGATCCCAGGAAACACTGATGGGAAGGAGGGGAAGGAAACGGTGTTAAGCCAGATACCGTCTTGGGTGACTGGAGCTCAGTCCCACTGGGGAGCCCTGGGCGACAGTGTGAACCATGACTGTGGGTGATTCCAACCGAGGGGGCGGGGAAGTGACTATTTATCCCTAACACCCACTGTCATTGTGCGAGCACGGCTCCAGGGTCTTTAAGTCTTTGCCCCTCTGACTTGCTCTGCCCTCGGACTAAGTGTGCTCCAGTGCCTAGAGAAAAGGGAAGTCACATGTGTTCCCATCACCTTAGGCAGCCTTTGGTGTGCAGAGGTTAATGCGGAGGGTGCATGGTCAAGGCTTCCATCAGGATAATTCCAGGGGAAATACTCTGGACCTCTCAGCGTTGTGAGAATTAATGAGATAATGCCTGGCATGTGGTAGGTGCTTGCCAACTATTAGTTTCTTTCTTTCTTTCTTTCTTTCTTTCTTTCTTTCTTTCTTTCTTTCTTTCTTTCTTTCTTTCTTTCTTTCTTTCTTTCTTTCTNTCTCTCTCTCTCTCTCTCTCTCTCTCTCTCTCTCTCTCTCTTCTCTCTCTTCCTCTCTTTCTCTCTTTCTTTCTTAACAAACAAACAAACAAAAAACAACTATATTTTCCCCCAAAGAAAGGTTTATGAGGAACTTACTGAATGAGGTCTTAGGAGCTCAGGCTGCTTTGCAGAGGGCGGGGAACTGGTGAGAGCCACGAACACAGACATTGCCCTGGGCGTCCACACCTTCATATACTCCCGTGCCCACCAGACCTCACTTCCCCACAGCGCGAGGACCAGGCTGTACCCCAGCGGTCTGGCCCTGCTCACTCACTCTGTTCCTGTGGGTGTGAGGGTCACCCTGGCCCACTGGGAAGCAGATACCTGCACGGTGGCCCAGTGTGGTGAGAAGGATGCAAGCACTGGAGGTAGACAGGTGTGACCCCAGCTCAGCCACTTTGGAGCAGGGTGACCTTAGGGAAGTCTACTTTTCTTTGCCTTGATCTTCACATCTGTAAAAACGGGATGGTAATATTTATCTCCTCTGTGCTTATTGGTGGGATAACATAAGATAAGAAATACAGTCGATGGTTGCTTTTTGTGGTGGTTGTCTTCTATAAAGTCACCCAAAACAATGCGCGAATGCTAAGCCATTGCTCCCTGGGGAAATACAGGGTTAGATTACTGTGAGCTTCTGGTCTCAACATTTTCATGTACCTATCAACGTGTAACCTTTTTGTATGTGTGTTTCAGTTTAGACACACTGCACTTAATATACATAGTGCATTCATTAATATGGAATTCACGGCCAACAGCACTATAACCCATGCTTGAATACAGCTCATCTAGTGCACGTCTTTCCCCAGCGAGGCACATCACAGCCTTCTTGGGCTTAGCAGCATCAGACAGCACTTTAGCAGTACACTTGGAGGCCATTTTAAATAGCAAAATTATCAACGAAATGTCCCCAAATGTGAAAAACATGGCATTATATTGACCACAAGACGGACACTTGTTTACAGCATGAGAGCTGGAACCAGAAGGCAGAGCATCACCTTGTTCCACTTCAGCTGGGGACGTGTGAGCCAGGGACTCAAACGGTTGTGCTGCTCTGCGCATGTCTATGAATGACTGTGAAAGAGGAAAAGAAAAATGCCGCTGTAATGACCTGGGGTTACAAATACATTTTAGCAAGTAAGCGAATTTGCAAATACAGACTCCAGGAATAAGGAGGATTGATTGTAGGACTGTAGGATTCACATTAGGCCTGGCACATAGTAGGTGCTCAGTTAAATGGCAGCTTATCATATTATCATCAGGAATAGCATGGAGTCTGGCACAGATCTCTTAGAGGACACCAGGAATCCAAACACCAGCTCACTCCCAGGGAGAGTGGGAGGGAGTGTGTGAGTGTGAAGTCCCTCAAACCTGTGCTCCAGGAACCTGTCTCTTTTCCTGTCTCTCTGCCAGGTCTCCCAGGACTCCCAAATTCCTCAGGCTTAACACCTGCACCTCCCTGGGAGCCAGGAGGCCAAAATTCCAGAGCTGCACCAGGCGTCCCCTCATTTGATGTTGAGGCTGCTGGCCCTCTGTGTGCTGGAGACAAGCCCTGGGTCTGGCCCAGCCTGGCCCAGAAGCCTGCGTGCCACTGCTGGTGAGCACAGGCCTGTATCCTGCCATTGTTCTGAGAAGGGCCGCGGCGGGCTGAACGGGCGGCAGAGAGGGGATCTGTTTCCAAATGGCTGGGTCACAGAGGGGAGAGAAGCTGACCTGCTCTGTACCACACCGCCCCCTTCCTGCTCTCCATCTGCTCTCCCTCCGGTCAGGTGGCCAGAGAAGCCCCAGGGGGTCCTTAACCTCACTTTCTGCACTTTCCTAGAGGGGAGCAGGAAAAGAAAGGGAACTCCCATTTCTCCAGGTTTCCTCTGTGCCAAGCCCAGTGCTGGCCACTTTCCACCACTGCCTCGTGAAATTCTCCCTCTGCAGTGTCCGATGACACTGGGTTACAGATGAGGAAACTGAGGCTCAGATGGTCCCCTGAGCAACAATGGTTTCAACCCCAACCTGGATGTTTGGCAGCATTAACTTGATTTGGGCTACAATGCAGGATCATAACAGAGACTTTTTGAACAACGTGAGGAGAGTTGCATGCAACCCTTAAGATAAAATAATAATAATAATAATAATAATAATAATAATAATAATAATAATGATAGCAACAATGCAACCTCTAACTGAGTGCTTTGTCAGTAAAGGGCACCATACCCAGTGCTTTACATAATTTTCTCATTCAATTTGATCATCTCAGTGATATTTTGAGATAGGGATTATCATTATACCCATTTTAGAGATGGGGCATCTGAGGCTCAGAGATGTGAGCTGACTTGCCTGTGGTTATAGAAGCCATAAGTTAGAAAACAGGAGAGCAGGGACTGAAGTCCAGGTTGTCTGACTCCAGAGCCCTCCCTCTTACCTGCTATATGGCCTGGGGCTAAACTGCCATCTGCTTTCTCATTCTCCAACTTCCTCCTGTCAACTGGGTGACACCTCCATCTCACGGAGGACAACAAAGGTCACCAGGAGCCAGGGCCACTTCTGGGGGAAGAGGCCAGAAGCCTTCCAAGCTCGGATGCTGGGAGTGAGAGATGCCGTGTTCCTCGTCACTGCTGCCTCGTTGTTATCATCCCATCACCGTCTTCTCCATTCCCATCTTCATCATGGCTACATGGCTCAAAGGATTCCTGCTCACCCTGACCTGTTGGTCCAACATGCCCATCCTTAGCGCCTCCTTTGGGCTTCAGGACTTCTCTCCTATGAGGCCTTGTTTCCAGAGAAGGGAGCTACCATTTCTTGAGCTCCTACTGGATGCTAGATGCTGTTTTAGGTCTACTACACCCCGTGATGAGTCTTGTTAACACTCTTCACAGAAGAGGTCACCTGAGAAAGGTCAAGTCATTTCCCGAAGATAACAGTGGGTGATTTCCGTGGAGCTGGGAAAAAAATTACAGAGGGATTTCTAGTTTGAAAAGAATATCATCAGGTTCCTTTCCCTTCTCCATTCCCTTTCCACCAGCTTGTTTACCCATTAGTTATTGGGATGATTTTCTTAGAGGGACTCTAAATTTGGAGCTTTCATCTGATGGTCCCCAATATTTTTGACTGCAATGATGCACTCTTCACACTCAAGAGGTGTCAAAATGGCATGAACTTGGGGTTCAAAAGTATTTCTCAACCATCTCTTCCTGTAGGGCCAACATAGAAGCCTACACAGAATTTCAGCATCTTCTCTTCTGCCTTGAGCTTGGGGTGGGTTAGTGGAACAGTTGAATTGTGGGAGTCAAAGGGATAGCAGGTGCTGGGCTCCCAGCTTGCCTTCGTCCTGCAGAAGCTGCCCCTCATCCCATCCTGGCTGAAGCAGTTTTCTTCCCACGTGAATTGTGCCGACCACACAGTGTCACATCCATGGAAAAATGAAATGGAGCCCATGGGCAGCCAGATCCCACAATCCCTCAGGGCACCTGGAAGGAACAAGAGGCTGAGGAACGTTTTACTTGGCACTGTGAGTGGTAGGCTTTGGCTCTGGAGTTCTGCAGTCACTGCTACACTTTACTCCCTGTATGACCTTAAATAAGTCACTTAATCTCTCTGAGGCCAGCTCTCTCACCTATGAAATGGGGAAAACAATACAGATCTTGTATGGCTAGGAATTTAGCAAAATTATGTATGTTGTAATAAACTAGGTGCTCAATAGATGTGACTCTCCCTTCTTCTCTTCCCTCTCAAGGACGGTGAGAGCTAAAAGAAGCACACAAATCCATTTGTTCATTGGCCTGTCCCTTCTGTCTAGGACAGAGTTAATTCCTGGCCAGAATGATAATCAGACCAAACATTGGCCAAGTAAAAATTGGGTTCAAATGCATATATGCAATGATTTAGGAGGGCACCCACACCCAGCTCTGCCAGATTTCCCCTGCTCCAAAGGTGGAACTAGGAATGTGTAGACATCTACCCTAATGAGAGTTTGGGTGGGCTTGGGAGTGGGTGTGGGGATGAGGACATCAACAGCTACCAGAAAACAAGGACTGGCAAAGCTGAAAACAATACAGTAGGCAATCAGGAAGGCACAGCAGCTGTGAGGACCAGCAGAGGAGAGCAGTGAATGGGGCCAGGAGATCAGACAGAGGGAGAGCAGGTGGAGATCACCTGGAGGATGGGGGCATGCCATGAACTTCTAAATCAGCTCTGTTTGGGGCTCACTTTCATTGTCCCTCATGGGTGTGATGTGTGGGTGGGTCAGTCCAGCTGAAAGGATGGGACATAAAAGGAGGCCAAGGTTAAAATGTACAACTCCTCCTTTTTCTGGAAGACAAGTGAAATAAAACATGTTATCCGAGCCTCCCCAGTGCATTAAGATATGCGTTTCCAATATTTTCCTCGTTACCATCTAGGCTTACTTATTCATTTTCAAGCAATGATTAGTTTGGAGGAATTTCAACATCCTGCGTTTTCGACTAAACGAAATTCATCTTAACCACACACCCATCCAAGATAAAATAAGAATTTCTTTTTCTAATTTAATAATCGTATTAAAGGAAGTCTACAATAAGAAATTAATCTTTCCAATTACTTTTCTTGTAAAGGCAGATATGAAGTTTCTCTTAAGGCTTGGCAGTGTTCTTTTTACAAGCTGGGGATATTCTCTTTCCTAAACATATCAGGAACATCACCTCCGGTTGTCATGGAGATGGTAAAAGTGCCATGGCATGTCCACCTTCTTTCTACAGGTCTGTTTTCCAAGGAGAGGAGAGTCTGTGGGGACCTCAGGGATACAGCAAGAGGGAGGCGTACTTGAAAATGAAGGTAACAAGGACAAAATCATTTCCTAAATTATAATTTTATTTAACATGGATGCAAAAGATGGTCACTGCCTCAATGAATAATGATAGGTGGGGTGCCCCTGTGCGGGAGCAGAGCTAGGGTGCTGGTCCTGGCAGGGTGGCCTGGCACATATGGCAACCTGGACCGTCTTCACTGGGATAAGTGGGAGGGGCTGGTGGGGGGGAGACTCCGGTCTAAAAAGTGTGCCACGCTCTCAGCAGCATCGATGCTGCCTCTGTCCTGGATAACATTAGAGTTGAGGGGATCTTGAGGGCATGTCCTCCAAAGCCCATTTCACAATTAAGGAAACTGGGGCCCAGAGAGTTTCTGGGAACTTTTCCTTTATCCCGAATCCTGAATGTACAAAAAAAGAGTCAACAATGAACTTGAGCATAAAGTTTCCAGATATAAACCTAAATGGTCAATGAGCAGATGGGAGGATGTATAACTTCACTAATCAAAGAAATGCTAACTGAAACACTAGAGTGCTATTTCTTTCCTGTTTTAAGAAATTTAAATAGAATACTCAGAATTAGGGTAAGCGTTAGGAAACGGCCTCTCTCGTTCACACTGGGGCCACATGATTTGATTGGTGCAACTTTTCTTTTTTTTTTTTCTTGGTACAACTTTTCTGAAGGGCATTTTGACAATACCTGTCAATATCTGTGAAGAGGCTTAAAGATGTACATATAGTTTTTTTTTTTTTTAAATTACCTAAACTAGTTTCAGTCTAGCCCATTGATCTTTTCCTTCTATTTATGAGAGATGTGTTTATCTTTTTTTTTTTTTTTCTTTTTTTTTTTTTTTAAGATTTTTATTGGGTAATTGGGGGGATGGGAACAGTGCTGGGGAATTAGGGGAAGGGGAACAGACAAGTTGCTGTCGTCGTTTTTTTGTTCTTCAATCTAGTTGTGGAGGACGCTGCTTCACTGACCCAAGTTGGCACCATCATTGCGCTCCTCCTGGGAGAGGCAGATCAGTCGCGGGCTTCTGGACGGCCGCTCACTGCGGCTGCTGGCCGCTCACGCTGGCTGCTGGCTACATACGGTAGCCCATGGCAACCCACTGCCACAGGGACTGCAGCCTATGCCGTCGCCAGCAACTCATGGCAGCCCAGCTCCAGGTTGAGCTGTTGTTCAGCATCTTAGCTGTAGAGGGCAGTGTCACTGGCCCTCATATGTGGGATCCGAACCGGGGCCCTCTGGCATCCCAAGCGAGTTCTTAACCATCGCGCCACTCGGCCGGCCCGATGTACATATAGTTTTTGACACAGCACTTAAAATTTTAGAAAGTTATCTTATAAACAGATAGATGTACACAAACGTTTTTCTTTTACTGGATACAAGGTATGTGTTCCAAATTAAGGGACTGTTTACATAGCACATTCATAGAATGGGATACTTATAACTATAAAATTATCTGGGTTCATCTTCCTGATTGATTTCCCAACCTTTTTAATCATCATTCGTAGTTGAAAGAACATGAACTTTGGTGACAAAAGATGCAGAATTAAAGACCTCATTCCATCCTTTTTTAGGTGTGTGACTTTTGCAGTCACGTCACCTTCTGAGCCATTGTTTCCTCACTTGTCAAATGAAGTCAGAAATAGCACCAAATTGGAAAAGTGTGGGGTGAGGATTTCTGAGTTCATATGCAAAGAAGGACCTTGTAAAGTCTTACACCACCCAGAACTCATTATCATGGTAATTTCCTCTGAATACAGCTGAAGCCACAGCCGGAGCCCTCCTCCTGCTGTCTGCAGGATTATTCCTGGAGGAGGGGGATCTGCTGTCTTCTGCCTGTGGCAGAACAAAATTCCCAAGCAAATTGGACCTCTCTGCCCCAGCCCCGGAGTCTGTTCAGCATGACTTCAGCACCCAGGGAGCATGGACAATTGAGGACTGGACAGTTAAGAATATCCTGTGATGGAGCCATTCACAGCCACCAAGTGGGGGCTGTGACTAGACAAGTGAGGGCAGTAGCCTCAGATGTCAGCACACACAGTTCCCTAACTTGGGTGACATGGCTGTGGTCATTGCCATAGCTGTGTGCTTCCCATAACATCTGCTACTTTTTTTGTTTTTTAATAACTCCCTTTGAAAAACTAAAATGAATTTATGTACTAAGGAAACTTCACATCACTAAGGTAAAGGGAAATAAAAGTAGACTTGCTTGCTAAAGTAGAAGTTCACCAAGGCACACACACAATGATAACAAAATACTGAAATTCAGTTCTAGCTATTCTTGCCTGCTGAAACCTAGTCCTAAAATATATTCTCAGTTACAGAGGAAAGTGGAAAGTGTAGAGAGCTGTTGAGGACACACAGGCACCAACATGGGAATTTCTCTTTGACATGTAATCAATCCAAAGCATAAAAGGAGAATTGAAAGGTGATCACCCTTCTTTTTAAGTTATTTTCTCTTAGGTCTATGATTCCTGAAATCATCCCCCCACGGGATGATTGACCTGCACTGTTTTGTGCCAACCCTTTGAAAAGTACTGATAGAGTCAAAGTCTCCCACGGTCTCCCCACCCATTTCACAGATGTGAAAACTGTGGCCCAAACAAAGGAAGAAACTTGTTCCAAAGCCCACAGTGCATCAGTGGTTGAAGTGGGTTGAGACCCAGTGCCTGATTCCCGGCTGGATGTGCCTTCTGCTGGACATTCCAGTGGACCTTGTAAGAAGGTTTGGTTTTAAAAGATAAACAAGATGAACAAAGACAAGCTCTGAATCATCAAGACTTTTTGTCTTGAAGAAATTTCAGCCGCTCTTTTGCATTTGTGGCTTAGCATTTAGTAAAAGGACAAAAAAAAAACAACAACAACAACAAAAAACCCCCCAGCATGCATCCTTCAAAGACTATTTTGAATTACAGACTTTCTTTGAAATGGCCTATATTTAAGCATGGAGTTCAACATGCAACATTCTTTTTGCCCGCTGAGTTGCTGCCTCTCTCCTTAGCCACCAATGTCTGCCACTACTTGTGTTCCCTTGGGAGCAGCTGGGTTGGTACCACATGCTGGGAGGGAAGGGTTTCTGAGCTGAACTTGCTAGGAGCCTAAGGGGGAGAGTCTTTGGACTGAAAAGGTGTAACTGGGTGGTTGGAACAGGAGAGAGAAGAGCGGGGTCTATGACGGAGCCCAAACCCTCATTAGGTGACTGCTAACAGTACCTTCTTGCAAAGCAGAGTTACAGTTTTCAAAGTCCTCAGGAAAACCTTCCCTGACCCCTAGAACTACATCGTGTCTCTGATTTATGATCCTGTTGTGTCCCATTTTGAATTTCTAATAATATTCAGCATTTCGAATGATCTATAGAAGGATTTTTTGTGTAATGCCTGTCTCCTCCATTGGACTGGACGCTTCACAAGGACAGGGTGTGCTTATTAATCACTGGTGTATCCCAGTGCCTCACATGGTGACGCATAGATACGTGGCGCTCAGTATATATTTGCTCACTGCATCAATACCGTGTGAGAAAGGGAGGGAAGACCTCCTTAGGCACGTGTTCTAGCGAGGTAAGGGAGGCAGTGGGGTGCACGAGTTTTCAAAGTGTGGTCCGGGGACCCTTAGGATTCCAGGATAGCCTTTCAGGGGTCCGCAAGGTTAAAACTACTTTCGTAATGATACTAAGATGTCATTTGATTTTCTCTGTCATGGGCATACAGTGGCGTTTCCTGGAGGCGCCTCGACGTGTGATGATGCCATTGCTCTGATGACTAATGGAACGTGTGCCATGTATTCTTGGGTTTCAAATTTTTCTGTCTTAATTTCTCATATGGTGATTGATATAAGCCACAGAAATAAAAGCTCTTTGGGAGCCTCCATAATTTTGAAGACCGTAAAGGTGTCCTGAGACCACAGTGTTTGAGGACTGCTGGTCTAGTGGTAAAAGTGAGCCGTCCTGGAGCCTGAGGGCCTGGGTTCGAATCCTGGATATGTCTGGTCTTAGGTGAATGACATAACTTCTTGGTAGCTTGGTTTCCTCATCCGTAAAATAGGGTAACAATAAAACTGATCACACACATATAAGGCTCTTGAGTGGTTCAAATATGAGTTGATTCCTACAAAACGTAACTAGAACAATGCCTAGCACATTCTATAAATAGTGAGCATTCTATAAATATTAGCTATTATGGAGGTCCAAAGAAGTTGAGAGACCTGTTCAAGGTCACACAGTGAATGAGTGACAGAGCCTCCCCTGAGCCACTGGTGGGACTGAGGGTATGCTTAGCTTTGCCCATGCCTAGGAGATGCAGAAGCTAGCGGGGTGGGGTGGGGGGTGGGGTGTTCTTCTCCCCCAAGTGGCCCAGGGACCAGGAAGCCAGGAAGAAGAATGCTGGATCAGTGGCATCACCAACGACTAATCTCTGCCTGCAGGAGCCTCAGGGAGGTGCTGGTAGGAAGGGAGTAACTTGGCCAGCTTGCCTGGGAAGTCCTTGCGGGCACTGGGCTCTGGCACCTGACTGTGAGAAGGCAGCAGCGCTGGCCTGGGTGAAGGAGCTCTGATTCCTGGAAGTGTGTATCAGCATATTCGTTACTGTCTTATCAGCAGAGTGCAGAGGAGGCCAGGGAGCAAAAGACGGATCCTCTTACTTGTGACGAAACGCTCTTCTGGTCAAGTATGAAAAATGTTTCAGGAATGAGTTCCCAGCCCTGCTGTGAAAACAGATGTTGGGTTATTTATTTGTTTGTTTGCTTGTTTGTTTATTTATTTATTTATTTTCCATCCCCCTCTGACATAGTTCAGGAAGACAGGGCAGGAGTCAAATGTTTGAAGCCCAGATGCTCACATATGCAAAAGGCTCGCCCTGGAAGGGTGTCAGAAGAGAGGCTTCCAAGCCAAGGCTTCAGGGACTTGGGGGAGCCTCCACACCCTCTTTTGTTCTACGTAAGGGGAAACTGAGGCCCACCTGAGAAAGAAAAGTGATGTTCAAGGTCATACAGTTTGGCCAGGGTTCTCTGAGCCTTTTGCTCATGCCTAAAACAATTGGCAGCAGTCACAAAATTAGGGCTGACAATCTTGAGTGGGTCCATTAAAAAATGAACTTGGGAAAAATTAAGTTTTTATGACAAGGGCAAAAGTCTTCCCTAATCATTTTATTGTTTTTCTTTTAAGAGATTAAGTAAAATAATTAAAATATCCTTTCTTTCGAAAATCATCGATGTTTCTAAGGGACTAGAAGCAACTATTGAGGCTTTTGGCCACAACATACGGATGCTGAAGGATTGACTAGTGGAAAGAGGTCAGGATTTGGTATCAAGCACAACAAGGGTGAAAAATCCTGGGTTTGTCACTCAGTCGCTGTGTGGTTTTCAGCAAGTCTCTGCGCCTCAGTTTTTCCTTGACAAAATGTGGATAATGATGCTTTCTTGAAAGGGTTGTTGTGAAGAAAGTAGAATTGCTATTAATGGCTAACTTCTTTGAACACCTGGGCCATGAGCTTGCATGGATTAAATGCAGTTTATTCTCCCAATAACTCAGTGGCCTAACCATGTTAGGAGTCCCATTCTAGAGATAAGGAAAGGAGGACTCAGAGGCTAAGTACCTGCTCACTTAAGGTCACTAAACCAGTAAGGATCAGAGGTGCATGGGGTTTTGAACCCATACTGTCTGACTCCGCAGCCCGTGTACCTAGGATATAGCAGCACATATAACAGGCGCAGCATGACTGGCAGCCAATATTGGTATTATTAAAATAATCATATTTCAATTCACTTGGCTAATGTAGCATCACAAAAGCCACATCTTTCTGAGATCATTATTGAAAGGAAGTCAGGAATGTGGTACCAAGAACGCTCCAAAGAAAAAGCTCCAAGGTTTTTCAATATGTGGGGTGAGGACCCAATAGAGTGGCCCTGACCTAGGGGTACCATCCTGAGAGGTCTGAGAAAAAGAAATAAGGGCTCCTGAGTGAATTTCTATTTTACAAAATTAAGAATGGAAACCCTAACTTGAGCCCCTGCTGTGGATCTTCCCAGGAGAACTGAACTATCATATTACTCTGCTCTGAGCAGGAATTACATAACCCATTGGAGAGATATTGGTTATCTCATGTTAGTCACAAGGTCAGGTTGGCAGCTATATAAAAATGTCTTGATGAAAACAAATGGATCATTATACAATAAATATCTTTTTTAAAAAACTGCATCGTCTTTCATTATGTGGGGCTCATGGGAGAGAATTAATGACAAGGTCTCTCCTTGATGAGACAGTTGGGAGCCACTCAGCAGAGATTTGCAGCCATTTCAGAGTTGTTTTATGAGCAGAGGCCGTCCAGGGTTGACGGGCAAGTTCAGGAAATGCTGGATGACCCATTGATCTCTGATGCCTATGAAGCCTCTGATATCACTAGTAAGAACTAGGGGCACATCTGCTCCACTGCATCATTTTGAAGCAGTACATGGCGCTGAGAGGGTGGACAGGATTTGTCCAGGATCATCAGGGAAATGAACGCAGGTCTGGGGCTCCCGGGTCATTGCCCTGTCTTCAATGGTTTTCAGACGTCTTAGGTATGTTACAAGAGTGTATTCTGAGCTCTTTGGACATGAAACTCTTGTTATTCAATAATCTGGGGAGGCTGGCCAGAGAAGGTGACTTAAAGTATAACGTAAAGAAAAGTATACATAAATGCAGAGCTTCAGGAGTTTTCATGAACTCATGCAAGCAGTACCCAGCTGGTAACAGGACATTACTAGCAATGTGGAGCCCCCACCCCCCATCTTATGCTACCTTGTAGTAACCAGCGTTCTCCTAAATTCAAGCATCATAGATTGATTTTGCCTGAATTCAAGCATCATAGATTGATTTTGCCCGTTTTTGAACTTCTAGTCAGTGGAATCTTATGGGATGTACAATTGTGTCTGGTTTCTTTCACTTACTATTATATTTGTGATATTCTTTCATATTTTTGCACATAATTGCAGATCGTACATTCTGTACAGTATCATTGCTATACAGTATTCTGTTCTGTGGCTCTATCACAATTCACTGATCCATGCTCTGTCGCTGCACATTTGGCTACTACACATAATGCTGTTGTGAGCCTTTTTTTTAGTGGTTATTGTTGTTGTGAGCATTCTAATGTGTGTCTTTTGGTGACTGTATGCTTACCTTTCTCTTGGATACATCCAAAAGTGAAATTGCTTGGAGAGGATGAGGATGGGATAATTTCCCAAAAAGGGTGGAGGGGAGAACTCTTCCAGCAGAAGAAGGGTCTACACACAGGCATAGAGGTGCAACAGAGCAAGAGACATTTGGGGAAACTGGGTGACCCAGGGGGTTGAGCATATGGTGCCCACAAGGCCTGAACAATGGGTGCTCCCTCTCCTATGACATTCCTCCTCTCCCTCCTCACCTCTATCTGGCTAACTCCTTGTTCTTCAATCATTTGCATCTCAACTTTGAGCTCACGGTTATCTGGGAGGCTTCCCAACTGCCTTTGCCTGGGTAGTTATCTCCTCTGAGCTCCGACAGCCTGCCATGATTCTCACTAACAGTACTGTCCCCACTGCACTGGCATTGTCTGTTGACCTTGCCTTTCTTCTTACTAAACTATGAGTTCTTTCAAGGACAGGGCGGTGTTGGTCGGTGTCTTCTGTTTGCCCCTCAGATCCTCTCTGTCCTTGCTCTGCCCTATTCTCTATTCACGAAGCTGACCTCTATGGGCAGCATCAGGAGGCCTCCTTGCCCTTTGCTTCTGGCTCTGGCCAATGGAGGAATCCGCTCAGAAGACTGGAGGTAGAAAGGATTGTGAGAGCAGGTGATCTTTCCCCGAGCTCTTGCTCTGCAGGATTATCCTGCGCTGGTTGCATTCCCCACAGAAGATCATAGGTGAATAACAGTTCCGAAGTTTCCAGGCTCGGGGTTTTGCACTTTCCGTGTGTTTCCCCTACTATTCAACCAATCCTGCTCAAAGTGCCTAGTTTGTGTGTGCCATCTGCTGGTACTCTGATTGGTACATGCATTTTATTCATCTCTACCCACCTAGCACACAACGTGGTACACGCTAGCGATCAATGAAGTTTTATTGACTAAATAAATGGGTGAAAAACTGGGAAAGCATGAAGACAGAGGAGCTGGCCAGAAGCCAATAGTAAAGGACCTTGGATGCCTTTCTGAGAAGTTTAGACTCTAATCCTCAAGACCAGGTGTTGCAACTTCAAGTGTCTACAGGGGCCGGGCAGGTACAGGTGGGGATTTTGTCAAATCTGGAAGTGAATGCTGTCTGTCTATATTAGGCCTGCGTGACTCAGCATCAGTCCATTAATGCTGTGCAGGAATTTGGACCCAACATGACCAGATCTGGTTTTTCAAGAGAGATCGGAATCCTGATTTCTGATTTTTTCTGTGAAATTTCCGATTTTTAATGTGAAATGCCAAGGTTTAAATATTGTCAACATTTCAAATTTTAAAACACTTTGTGCTGGCAAATAAAGTGCGGCCGCCAGTTTGCAAGCGCTCTACAGTCAGTGGGAAGCCATTGGACGGTGGGAAGCCATTGGATGGTGTGAAGGCAGGAAGTGAGGTGCTCAGATATTGCACAATGCCGTGAAAAAGATATTCCCAACAAATGAGCAGCAGAGACAGTGGGTCCTTTGATTTTGGTCCCTAAAGCAGTTCAAATGT
Source organism: Hipposideros armiger (assembly GCF_001890085.2). Classification (NCBI taxonomy): domain Eukaryota; kingdom Metazoa; phylum Chordata; class Mammalia; order Chiroptera; family Hipposideridae; genus Hipposideros; species Hipposideros armiger. The sequence continues at coordinate 1,668,179 of NW_017731374.1, forward strand.
GCGGAGAGGCTCTTACACTAGGAACACTAATCTTTCTCCACGATGGGTATTTTTTTTTTACATCAGTTTTTAGTTCTAAAAATAGTGTTTGGTGGATTTCTCCACTTTAGTCAGGTTCCCAGCCACTTTCTCTATTTCTGCTTCAAGCTGGGAGCTCTGAGTTCTTTTGGGTTTTATCAAATTATACACTGTGCAAAGGCATCCATTTCACCAACAGATGGACTTAATGTGCATGAAAATACATGCCTTTTAAAGAAACTAAATTAGTAGTTTCACTTCTTTCCCCTTTTATTAAAGACAGAGTTCCAGGAGAGCTCTCTGCTATAAAGTCAGACTTTACAGACATCAGCAAAATGAGATTTATTTGGATGGAAATTGGACGGAACGCCAGACGAGTCCTTCGCAACCTTGAACCTGCAGGTTTCAAGTGGTGATTCGGAATACTCTGGTCCCCAGTCCCAGGGGTGCTCTAAAAACAGGAGAAGGAGAAGACAGTGTTGGAAACTTACAATCCTTTAAGAGTTGGAGATTCTCTTGAAAGAGTGGGTTGATGGCTTCCTTTGATCATGGGCAAGGTGGCATGAAGACTAGGGAGCTAAATGAAATAGGGGGTGAAGGAAGCAGTCTGTGGAGCTCTGGATCTGGAGTCAAGAGACCTAGATTCCAGCCCTGGCTTTCTCACGAACCCACCCTGTTATCTCGACAGGTTCCTGCTCCACTCAGACTCTCTGGTTTCTCACTTAGAAGGTTGAGGCAACAATCCTACCCTGTCCACCCCATGAGGTTATTCTTAGAGGATGAAAAGAGGAAAATATCATGGAGGAGAGCAGTTTCTTTTCCATATGTTTATTTATGCATTTATCAGTTGTGATTATACAAACAAAAACATGAATGGATTCTAACAGTGAAATCTCAGTCAACACATTGTCAGAGCAAAAGCTCTTTTGGGCTCCTCTTTTCCCTTGTGTGTATGTGTCCTTGTTTTTTTTTTTTTAAAGAAATTATATACATATAGACATATAATATAGACATTATGGTGCTTTTTTTGGTCTCATAAGTAGAGCCATGCTATGTATACTCCACAGTTTGCTTGTTTCACAGAATAATTCTATGTCAGAATATACACATCAGCCACATTCTTTTGGCAGGTTTCACAGATGTCAGTTTGAATGCACACAGTCCTTTGAACCATTCCAGTGTTGCCAATGTTTCATTGCTACCAGAAAATGCGGTGCATGCCTCTTTATACTCATGTGAAAGTATTTCCCTGGGGTAGGTATCAAGAACTAAAATCGCTTGATCAAAGAGAATGCACATTTAAAGTTTTTATAGATACTGTGAAATTGCCCTCAAAACAGTCCACTGATGTGTGTTTCTGCAAGCAGTATTTAAGATCACGCCTTTCGCCCTCCCTCACTGACACCAGATATTATTAGTCTTTAATTTTTGCTAATCCGATGAGTGAAAAATGAAATCTTACTGTCATTTTAATTAGTACTCCCAGGTAACTAGAAAGGTTGAGCAACTTTTCATATCTTTACAGGCCATTTCTAAAGATGAGGTCCTTGCTATATGTTTGAAGAGCTAGCTAAAAATGATTACAGTAGAAAGAATGGCAGCTGTGGGAGAGATGGCGGCTCAAGTTCTGACTCTTGCACTAATATGTTTGGCAATTTGGCAAGTTACTTCACTTTTCCAAGGCCCTGCGTTCTCATATATAAAGTGGGAGACATACTGTTGTTTACTGAATATTTGCATCCCCCCAAATTCATATGGTGAAGCCCTGATCCTCAATATAATGGTATTTGGAGATGGTGACTTTGGGAGGTAATTAGGGATAGATGAAGTCATGAGAGTGAGGGTTAGTACCCTTATAATAAGAGCCGCCAGAGACGTTGCTCACTCACTCTCTCTCTGTACCATGTGAGGACACAGCGAGAAGGCAGGAAGCCAGGAAGAGAACTCTCACCAAGAACCAAATTGGCTGGCATCTTGATCTTGGATTTCCCAGCTTCCAGAACAGTGAAAATAACTTTTTGTTGTTTAAACCACCTTGTCTGTGGTATTTCGTTCAGCAGTCATATTAATCAATATATACAATTAAAATTATATACTAATTTTAATATACAAAGTTAGGCATTGGCTCATGCAGTCCCAAGAGCTGCAGTCGGTTAAGTTCCAGCCTGAGTCTGAAGGTCTGAAAACCAGAAGGGCTAACGGTGTAAACTGCAGCCCAAGTCTGAGTCCAAAGGCAGGAGGGGACCAGCATCCCAGATAGAAGACAAATGGGTAGGCAGAGAGCGTGAGTTCTATCCTATTCAGAGCCTGGTGCTGTTCAGGCCTTCAACGGATTGAACAAGGCCTACCACACGAGGGAAGGCAATCTGCTTTACTCAGTCTACCAGCTAAAACGTTCATCTCATCCAGAAACACCCTCACAGGTGCACCCAGAATAATGTTTAACCCAATATATGGGCACCTCATGGCAGGGTTCAGTTGACATAAAATGCACTATCATAGACAGTCTGGACAACGCAGGGATTTGGTGGGGTTAATCTAATCTTCTGGGGAAAGAGCAATTGCTAAGGCTGATCCCCTCATTCTCTTCCTATTTGCTATATGTTGACATTCAATGACTGAGTAGCTTTTTTTTTTTAAAGTACATTTCTATAATAATAAGAAATTGGATCAAATGCTTTCAGTCTTGTCTTTATTAGAGGAGATGATTATTTCATACAGAGAAGAAGGTTTTAGATAGATTTAGAAAAAGTGTCTAGATGCATCTCAAGATAAAGTCTCAAGAGTGTCCACAGGAGTAGTCAGACCCATTGAGTCAGCTGTAGCAAAAATATCCTGGGAAGAGAGGCCCCTCCAGCTGGACTGAAATCAAACAGCCTCCTAGGGTGGCACCTGGATCTGTTCTTCCAGACAGCCCTTCTCTTTGGGGCTGGCGGGCTGGGCTGGACTGGACACACCACACCCTGGGCAGCCTCCATCTCCTTCTACCTGGTTAATGGAATCTCTTTGAGCACCCAAAGGTGCTGGCATGTCTGAGCACCTGTCTGCTTTTTGCTGGGCCTGGTGCCTCAGTCCATAAAGTGGGAGGTTGACACCATGACCTTGAAGGGCTCTTGCAGCCTGGAGAGTCTGGGATAGAAGAACCTCTTCAGCTCTCTTTTTTGCTCTGACTCCCTGAGTTGAGGCTCTCACCTCGGAAAAGCCCGGTGCTTTTCAGAATCACGTTAAGAAAGCCTGAAGGAGGATGTGCTTGGCTATCTTTTCACTGAGGAGGTCAGTGTGCACCTTGGTTGTCTGAAAGGGGAGGAGTGAAACGAGGGGGAAATGCTAACATGGAATATAGCCCTTTCTTTAGGCCAGGCATTGTCGTACAGGCTTCCCATATGTTCTCTAAGTTGTCTCTCACAACAACCTGATGAGGTAGATAGATACCATTATTATTCCTGTCTTATAGATGATAAGGGCACTGCAAGGCTAAGCAACTCGCCCTATTAACTAATAAGGGTTAGGATTTCAATGCCATGCGTCTCTTATATTGCTCATCTTTTCAGATGGGGCTGTGGATGCATTGTCAAAGTTGGCCAGACAACCCAGATATGTTTACTATAGCCTGGCACATAGTAGGCATTCAATCAATGGCACCTACTATTACTACTCTAGGTGTGCCCTGGGGATGCAGAGGGGGCTGGTTGGGAAGGACCACGGAGCAGAGGCTTACCTTTGTGTATCCTGTTTAAAGAGTCAGATCAGGTGACAACGGTAACATTTGAGGTTCCCTGGACTATCAGGGTAGAACAGGATAGGGGTGAGATATTCTAAAGTAAGGCTTCTTTCACAAGCATATCAGTGAACAGTCGCCTAGCACAACGTTCTGCTTCACCGACCCACTTTCCCTGGCCTCCTCCAGGTCCTCATTAGCCCCTCCTGGACCCTTCTTTCCTAAGCCACCTCCAAGTTTATTCTCTAATCAAAGCATCACCTGCATCTGCCATATTTATTTCTTGATGACCAACAGCTCAGATAATGGAACTGCCCAACTCTAGAATATTCCAGGCCTGCATGATCTTGCTGAGACATAGCTTTCCAACCTTTTTTAGTTTGGGTCCTTTAAGCGTCTTATTCATTTATTCTTCAAGCATTCGTTGATGACTCCTTACTCTGTGCCAGTATTGTGTTGGTTACTTGGGATATAAAGTCAAATAAGATTTTTTCCTTGTCTGGGGAAATCACTGCTTTGTAGCCTTTTGTTTTTTCCCTTACCGATGCGCCATCAGCACAGTGTCCTGGAAGTCCCCTTCCAGAGGTAACTTGTATATAATAATACAACATTCTACTGGCTCTTGGTTATATCTCTGTTCCAGACACTTGCTTAACACTCTCCCTCCCCGCATATTAGCTTGCTGACTTTCTCACTTGTCCTCCATCCTGTAAGCTCCTCTAGGCTGGGGCGTTATCTCACTCATCTTTGCTGTTCCCAAAGAGCCTTGTATTAGGCCTGTCAGACAGCAGGGGCTCTACAGTTATTTGCTGAATCCTACTGATACGAAGGTTGGTGTTCTGACTGAGCTGGCTGTGTGGATTTCCTCCTCTGAATTTAAACAAATGAGATCTTGGAGCAATGGCTCTAAGCAGGTCCCAAACTGGGGCCTCATAGAGAATCACCTCTGGAAAGCTTTTAAAACTCTCAGTATCCAGAATCGTCGAGGGTGAGACCCAGGCATTCCCTATGTTGTAAAGCTCCCCCGTTCCTTCTAATGTGCAGCCATGTTTGAAAAACAACTGCCTGAGAAGTTAGGTTTGTGTTTTCCAGGCTATGGGTTATCAGCCCAAGGGGATTTTGCACACTGGCTATATAACATATAAAAAATGACTTTCCTATAATTATGTCCTTAGAAGGAAAATTTGGTAATTTTACAAAGAAGAGTCGACTTGTAAGATCAGGAGCGATTTTATTACCGTCCAAAGTTCAAAAGCTGTATTTCAGAAATGAGGCCTTAACCTAAAGGAGGGCAATATTTGGCAGAACGGGGCTGTAAAAATTTACCAGCAGGCAAGTAAATAAGGAACCTAAGCGTTCTCGAGCTCGTGGCAATAAAGAAATATTAGCCCAGTTTTACCCAACAGTAGCCCCCACACCAACATTGCTATTAATCTGTCACTATCTGGAGAAGTTGGCCAGGGTGTCTGTCACTGATTAGACTGTGCAAAAAGCCATCAACCGGCTGTTGAGACAGAAGGTAGTTAGGGAAGTGTGTGGAGGAGGGACAATGAAAAGCGCTCCTGGTAGAATCCCGCTGTGGCTCCCTCAAAGTGATTGCATTCATAATTACTAGTTCAATCCCACTGACAGGTTCCTGTGTGGAATCACCAAAATTACATTCTGTATTTGTGTTACCTTTGAAATTTGTGTTCTCCAGTTTATATACCCACATGCCTTTCACTCTTACCAGAATGGTGTAAAAGCTGCACAAAACTAACTCGACTGTTTTTAATTCACTTTTGGATATGTGCACATTCTACCAACATTCTCTACCTTTGGCTCACCGAGGAGTAAGGAGGTTGAACTAAGTGGTTAGCTAACACATGTAACAGGGCTGGTTGGTCGTTCGAAGCAAGTTCTGGTTCCAATAAAAAGCATGGCCTCTCAGCAGGGTCAGCGCCCACGCCCCCAGCTTACTCAGTGGTAGAAGTCATACACTTACCTTTGTGCTTACTTTGAGCCTTGCTGAACTCCCACACACTGTGGGTCCACTGGAATTCTGTACTCATGAGGCGTGGTTGACACTATAGATGAATGGTGCCAAGGAATGGTGGACACATACATTGTCTCTCTCTTTTCTGCACCTGCCTGTCTCCCTGTTCCATCAGACCTTACTTACAAAACACATGTCCACGAACACGGCCCTGGGTACAGTGAGGGAAGATGATCTCACCTCATAAAGATAAAATGTCTTATGGTGCTTAGTCTTCATTATTACTTTCAAGACAGTGCATTCACTTTCAAAGGTCTCAACTGAATGAAAGTGTTTCCATAAATGTGTTGAAGGGTGTGTGTGGAATTGTCTTTATATCTCCTGGTCTGAGATCTTACTTTGGAAGTGCTGTCAACATAATACCTTTGCTTTGAATAAAATGTGCTTGGAAATATAATGACAAATTCCTACCTTGGATTTCTTTGTGAGTCTAGGAAGAGATGTGCACACAAATAATTTCAATGTAATTTAAAAATAATGATAATAGTCATATTAAAATATTAAAATTAATAGTAATGATTATAATTAACATTTTTTGAACATTACTATATGTTATGAGCTCTGCTAAGTGTTTATATTTTTCTCATTTAAGCCTCATTATTATCCTGTAAGATGGGCATTATTACTTGAATTTTACATATGATGAAACGGCCGACCAAAGAGGTGAAATAACTTGCCCAAGGGCATACGGTCAGAGTTAGAAGTTAAATCCAAGTCTCCCTGATTCTAAAGTTCTCCTCTTTCTGTTGGTCCACAGAAAACTAGTGGGTTTGCATTTGCAAATTGTCAGACCTAACTCAGCCTGAAGTCCCTAGTCTGAAAGGTGCCTTAAAGCAGTAATTTTCAAACTCTTGACAGTAACCTACAGTGACAAACTGATTTTATATCATGACTCAATGCACATACACACACACATAGCTGTATGTGTGTGGGTGTGTATCTGTCATGAAACAACACTCATCTTTACTCTGATGGGTTTTTTCTTTTCTTTCGTCTGTTTTTATTTTTTTAAATGCCTGTGGTGACCCTGTTGATTTGATTACAATACTTGCTAATGAGTCTGACCTATGGTTTGAAAACCTCACCTAAAGGACATTGAGACCAGGCTTCTCTTTATAGATGTGAAGACAATGACCACATTGGAAAAGCAATCAGAGAAGGATCTCATTAGTAATCAGCAAGAAAATTGGCTCACATTTCAGGCTACTGAACTGCTAGTCTAGATTTTGTTTTTCCTGTTAATAGGATCGCCATTTCTACAATATACAGTGGTGTTTCCAATAGCAGAAAGAGCAATCATTTGGTGGTCTGACAGCCCGAGATGCAAATCTGAACTCCACCTCATGTAGCTATGTGACTTGAAGTGTGACTTCATCTCTCTGAGTCTGTTTCCGCCTCTGGACAAGAGAGGTAACAATACCTACCCACCAGGAGTATTGTGAAGAGAAATTAACATTAAGGCCCAGTGCCTGGTGCACATTATGTGCTCAACACAGGTGAGACACCCCAGGTAACTGCAGGAGACTGTAAGCGGGGGATGATGATGAGACTCATTGTAAGCTGGCTGTGAATGTAACCTTAGGTATTCCCAGAATTCAGTGCAACCTAAAAATCTTAGATGCAGAGATAACATCTGTATATGTTAGCATGGTATTAGGGGAGAAAATGTTGGCTTTGGAGTGAAGCAGACATGGCTATGAATCCCAGCTCTAGAACCTTCTCATCTCAACGAGCTTCAGCTTTTTCATCTGTAAACTGGGATTTTAAAGCCTCCTTTGAAGAGGTATTATGGGGATTCACTGAGGTATTTTTGTGGTATTATTTTCTTCCTAACCTGGCTTAGACATTTTACATATCTTGAGATTTTATTTTCCTTTTTATTATGAAAATTGTCAAACATTCACACAGGAAAAAAGCATAGTACAATGACTCCCTACGTACCCATTACCAGATTTCCAGCCTTCAGAGGATACTAGAGCCCCAACCAATAGCTTGAAGGCAACCTCATGAAAGGCCTCAGGTTTGTGGCATCCACAAGCCACACCCACATTCCTGACCCACAGAAAGAGTGAGATAATCGATGCTTATGGTGTAAGGTTGCCAAGTTTTGTTACTGATTTGTTATTCAGTGATATAACACTAATATAAGAATCAAATAAAATGACATATATTAAAGCATCTAGCTCAGTGCTTACCTAATACACATAGTAAGTGCTCAGTAATGTTAACTTGTTGGTATTTGTGGCAGCAGCCACTTGGACAGGACATCTTGATACACTATGGGTAAATGCTAAAGTGGGGAGCTCTGAATTCTGGAAAAGTTTAGAAATGAGTTTTAGGTTGTAGGAGATGGGTAGGAATATGAAGCAGAGAATTGGGGTAACAGTATGTTTTGTAGGGGACACAGCACAAGCAAAGGCCTGAGGGATGAGAGTGCTGTCTGTTTTAGGAACAGGAAGTAGCTCAGTGTTGATGGTGCGAAGACCACATGTCAAGAGATGAAATTGAAGCCAGCCCCCAAAGGACCCTGCTTCAGTAAAATGTGCTTTATGCTGGACGACCATTTCATTTTAGGATGTTCATTAGAATCACATACTCAGAGAACTAGAAAAGACTGTGGAGATAAGGTCATTCTTTGACACTTGCGCTCTTTTTCCGAGAGTCCTCAACAAAAATTAATTTAGGTATTCACCAACGTATTTACCTAAGTCCACTGTCAATTATCTAATTATTAAATAAACAAGATAGGCAACAAAGGAGGTTTCATTTGGCCTAAAGTCATCTTGCATGAAACTCATACCACCCTCATCTGCTGGCATTGCTTTTGTCACATAATAAAATCATGCTCCTCTTGAACAGCTGGAAATAATGTATTTCCTTTAATCTGACAGACACAATGAATCACACATCCTTGATCAGGGTTTCCTACTTTGCTTTAGCCTTTGGGAAGCTCAGAACCTAATTTGTGTCCCAACTTCCTGCTACACAGTGCTGGGAATCAGTCTTCCTTTGGCTTCATTCAAGTTTTCAAATTATTTTGCCATTCCCATGATGTTTTTGGACCATTTTCATTGTATTGTATTGCAGATTAAAAAAAAATTCTCTTCAGCTTTTTGGGGGGTGTGTGTGAAAGCGTACATAAAGGATCATATGAATTCCGTGGAAATAAAAATGAGGAACATGAAGAGTAAATCTCTACCTCCTGAATAATTCAACAAATAGTCTTAGAAAATATAAGAACAAATAAGAAGTTTGAGGAGATGAAGGTAAGCTACTTTGCAGACAGGCAAATTTTGGTCCTTCTGGAAATAGAGGTGTCCAACATTGAACTGGTTATATAAGTATGAAGTTCAAAAGCAAGGTTGGTTATGGAGACAAAGGCTTATCAATCCAGTTGTTGAAGCCATGAGAGAGATGATTTGTCAAGAGAGGTGGCCTCCCCTCAAATAAAAGCCAAAGGAAGAGAAAAGATATACGCATACGGCCCTTGAACAATGCAGAGATTATCCCATGACTGACGGATGCATATGCACATTGCCCATTCACCCTTGCAGCTCATGAGTGACTTATGTTACACTATCTTGAATCATAATATTAAATCATATGAATGGATATAAAATGCCAGTTTATACTCAGCACTGGAAATGCTTTCCAGGATGCATACATACTTTTTAAGGATTTATTTTCTTTTCCTATTGAGTTTCTAAATCTTTTATTTCCCAGTGGTTTAAAAATCAAAGTACAATATATTTGGACAAGGGATGTTCGGCTATAAAATTATATGCTCCGTGTTGATGGAGAAATTTTGATTGCTTCAGGGTTGATTTTTTTTTCTGTGTCTGGCACATGCAAGATGAAGCTAATTCATATTATGAAATTTTTATGTTTTCTTTTTTATTTTAATGAAGTGCTTTAAAACTTAAGATCAGAGCTGGCTTAACAATATTTCCCAAGGAAAACACCACCAAGTACGAATATTACAAAGGACCTCTGAGTTTTCTTGTTAAGTGGTCTACACATTTACATGAAAAAGGATTTTTGAAGTTTCCTACACTCCTCACCCCCCCACCCCCCCAACCTTGTGCTGGTTAATTAACCAATCCTAAAGAAAAGATGAAAGTATATGAACCTTAAATCCTTGTGTTCTGGAAAAAATAGAGTCACAGAATAATTAAAACAAATTTCAACTAATGAGAACCAGAAACAATGACCAATGGAAATAGTGAAAACATTTGCATCTAACAGGTCAAAACTTCACTGAAAATGAACAATAGATTGTTCCAGCGTGCTACAGAGGCTGCTTATGGCCTTTGCCCTGGTTGAAGGACTGTGGGTGAGAGCAGGAGGAGCTCTTTTCTTCTAAATATACGAACTGCTTAAATGTTCTTTTAATTTCATTAGCTGAAAGTTTTAATGTGACTTTTTTTTTTTAACGTGACTTTTCGTCTGGCTTCCATCTCCCTGACCTTCTGCTGGATCCCACCATCTTGAAACAGCCTGTCCCTTATTCAGCTAGGCCTAGGCACTCCATCCATCCCCTGCTGAGGCAGAGCAGGTGACTGATGTAGAGAGTTCCCTTATGACTTGGTTGACCTGGAAGAGGAAACGGATCCCTTCCCTCTTACATCAGCATGAGGCGGTGTCTATGGCTAGCGAAACCCATCTCCTCTTTCTGGACACCAGGGTAGGATACATTTTTCCAGCCTTCCTCATAGTTAGTTTGGGCCTTTTGACTGAGTTCTTGCCAGTGGGATGTGCACAGAAATGATGTCCACTAGTGCTTTTTCACACTGTAATGTGCACACCCACCACTTGGGGATCTTATTAAAATGCAGACTCTGATTCAGTAGTTCTCAGGTGGGGCCTGTGATTCTGCATTTCAGCAAGCTCTCAGGGAATACAAGTGCTGCTGTTTTTGTAGACAACACTTCAAGTATGAGGACTGTCCATAAAATGTCCTATGCACTTCCACTATCTCTCAACAGTATCTGCGTAGCTAGAGGCAAAGCGCTCGGGATGCAGAGACCCTTGAGGATGGAAGGAAATTGGATTCCTGCATCACTGATGGGTGGAGCTCTGTTCTGGGGAGCTGCCTAACCCATGAGGGTCTGTGAATAGAGTGAGAGGTAACCTTCTATGATGTTCAGCTCTGGGTGTCAGGGCTTACTTGTTACTGCAGCATGGTTTACTCTAATTCTTATCAACTGCTTTTTCTGAGTCTTTCCTTAACATCATTTTGCATTAACTTAGTAAACTCACCAAATGTCAACTTTGTACTTGGCACAATTCTAGGTGCTGCAGAATGCACAGATGAAGACGGCAGATGAAGAAAGCTCCTTTTCCTAAGGAGCTCAGAGGGGAGATAAGAAATGTGATCAAGTAATGAATCAATTAGTTTGAAATATATCAGGGCCTAAGTTCAGAAGAGGGAGATGGTGGTCCCAGTTGTGAACATCAGGAAAGGCTTTCTAGAAGTGGTTGTATTGACATCAACCTTGAAAGATGGGTAAGGTTTGAACTTGTAACAGTTGGGACAGAAAAGAGCATATCGGGAGGGTTCAAAGGACTAAATAGCAGGAAGATGCACAGGGAAGTGTGAGACTTGTCACTGGGATCAAGTGCAGGATGAAGGACTGGAATTAAGGAGTATGCAACAGAAATGAAAGTCAGGGTTATATCATGGAATACTCTGAGTGACTGTCTAAGGAGCTTGGATTTTATCCTGAGGATGATAGGGAACTCTTGATGGATGTTCTCACTGGTTACTGTGAGGAGGGGAGCAGGAGTGAAAGGCACTGGAGTCACTATCTCCCCTCTAGAGGCCTGTTGCAATAGTTCAGGTACAATTGCTGAGGCCTGAAGACTCTGAGCATAAAGATGAAAAAGATAGGGAAATCTCCTGGAAACACTGTGAGCAAGATAGGGTAGCAGCCACCCCGCTATCATCCCCTTTACAGAAATGAGGACGCTGTGGCTGTGTTGCTCAAGACATTAAGCCAGGGAGTCGAGCCTTGGACCTCCAGCTTCTTACTCCAACCTCTTACTCCAGCCCCAGTATCTTTTCCACTTGAGTACATTATTGCTAGGATCATAAGAACCCTCTAGAATTGTCCTTGGTCAGCCTCATTGAACCTCAGTACAACATAACTCACACCTTCCAATTTGGCCATCTTTGCAAATTTTAATTTAAATGCTTTTGAGTCACCTCGACTGGGAAATTTACTGGAACTGTGTTTCACTATGACCTGCCAACAACAAGTTTAAGACTCACTTTAACAAACTACATTCTACCCCAAAGGGATTCTAACAAACTTGCTCTTACATTTTGGGGTCTGTGACAGACCGAGGGGAGAGGGTTTAGGGAGGGTATTTCTATCTTAGTGAGGGTTCCCTTTGTCCCATGGCTGGCCAGGTAAGAGGCGTGAGGAATCAGTTTTCACTGCTCCTCTCTGTCCTCATCTTTCCCAGACCCCAAGTCGGGGCCTGTAGGAGAGGAGTCCTATAAACCAGTAAATAAGTTTATATGGTGGATCATGCCCAAGGACAACGGAGGGAAGATACTCTTTCTGACGGACCGTCAGGATTACACTGTCTGCAGGTGGCAAAAGGGAGGGTGTTTTGCAAATTACCGAGAGAAATTTGTTGGAATCCTATGTCTGCCACTTCCTAGCCATATGATCTGGCGCAAATGATTTAACATCCCAGAGCCAAGGTTTCTATGGTTTGAAACGGGGGTGGCGATTATCTGCCAGAATCATATGGAGGTTCTACAAGACCCCAGTGGTGAAGTTCTGAGCACGGTGTACTGCACAGTCCGAGTCCAATCAGAGTTTATGCTGATTTACCCCAACCCTAGGGTTGTGCTAACAAGAGTAATGTCACTTGCTATAACAAACAAATCAGAAAGTTTCAGTGGCTTCAAACTTGTAAAGCTTTATTTCTCACCCACCGAGCTCTCTATGTGGTTTTACCTGGTCTCCGGGAAGCCTTCCACATGCTAAGTCAGGGACCCAAGTGACTTCTACCTATGGCTTCTTTTTCTCTAAGATAAGAAAAGAGAGTGGAGAAGGCATGCCTTGGCCCAGGAGGCAGACACATCACTTCTGCTCATTGGTGAGAAGTGGTCACATGTACCCCACAAAAAGCAAGGGGTGCTGGGAAATGAGATCGTTAACATGGCGGCCACGTCGAAGTGACACTTCTATGCTATGGAAGGGGAGCAAGAATCTCTGGGGAGCAATTAGCCATCTCTATCTAAGGTGGGGCAATACTGAGGTGGCATTGGGCTAGGGACCAGGAAGCTGGGTTTCTAGTGGTCAACACAACATTGCAGATTCACATTTCTTTCCTCTCAGCCTTTTCTAGAGCTCCATCCAGCAGATCCTGCCCCATTCAAAACCTGGCTATGAGCAAGAAAACATCTGTGGTTGGAAAGCGGGGGTGGTGATTCAGGTCTGTTTGGGACTTGGAGAGGATGCCCGGGGCCCTTTGCTCAACAAACACCTCCTTCCCTCAAGGAGGCGAGAGGTCATCTGTCTGTCTGGGTTGACACTTTTACCCAGTGACCTTCAGGGCTTCAGACACCTTCCCGGTAAGCTGAAGTGAGCTGAGCACAAGCTGTCCTTGGATTTGACCATAACTGACTCATTAAATGAGTGAGAAGAGAAGGCAAAAGCAGACAAACAGGCACTGAGGACTTTGCCATCCCAGACCTGTGACGTGTAAACAGGCTTTCGGCTTCATAGCCAAGGAATGAGCCCGGACATGGCTTGGAATCCAGAGCTTGACAGCTAATACCTGGAGGCTTTGACTATGAAGTACTCTGTTCAGGTGGGGCATGTTGCCCGTAGCCCGGGCACAGGCGAGAGGCAGGATGGTGGGGAAAGAACGTGGCTTTGGAACCAGGCACAGCTGGTCCCTGCCACTTACTCTGCTTTGTGACCTTGGAGAAAAGTCACTTATTCTTTCTGAGGCTCAGTTTCCCCATCTGTGAAATTGGCATAATACTATGGACCTCAAATGCTTTAGAACAGTGGTAGCACATAGATATACGAGTAATATTTCACCCCCATTCCTTTTACATGAAAAAGAGACTCTGTTATCTCTTCAAGTTAATGAATATGTATGATAGTTAATAGCCACCATGTCTTGAGCTACTCTTATGAGCCGCTTGGTCCTTGCAACAACTCAAGATAGTATTATTCCCATTGCATAGATTTGGACACTGAGGCTTGGAGATTACACCAGAGACAATGACTTTGATTTTTCTACTGCCCTGTCACTGAAGAGAGAGAGATAACAGAGCAAAAAGAATCAAAAGGAACATATAGAGGGGATAAAGGTTAAGTATGGAAGTCTGGGGGCATAGTTTCCAGCCCCAGTCTAGCCTTAGATAATAGAACTTTCATCTTAATCTACTTTCTTCCAGTTTTATTCATTTGCATGTTCGTTCATCAATTTATCTACTAATAATTAATTCACAAACATTTGCTATGAACTTCCTATGTACTAGATACCTTGGGAGTCTCAAAACCTGGTTCCTGGGCCAGAAGCATCAGCAGCACCTGGGAGCTTGTTGGAAATGCAGGATCTCAGGCCCCACTCCAGACCTGCTGAACAGGAATCTGCATTTTAACAAGATTCCCAGGTGATTCATAGTATACATGAAGGACTGAAAATCACCATCCTTGATGCTTCCGACTTGGCAGAAACATGTATGGAAGCACCCCTTCTTCCCAGGATCCCTGCCTTCCTAGTCCACACAAGGAACAGCGGGTAAGTTCTGGTACAGGCTTTGCCTGAGCTTGAGTACCTCTGTGATTGCCTAGAGCCTGGATGACCCCTCCACCCCAAAGGTGGACATGTGGGGTACGCCTCGGGCCTTGACAGAATGGGAGGTGCAGCCATAAAAGGCTGCCACCTTAGGAAATGTTTGGGGCCTCTTATCTCCTTCTCATCTCTTCCATCCAACCTGTGGCCCTGGGGCTGCAGCTGGAGGTGGAGAGCAGCATCCGAAACCTGAGAAATGGACACCTGCTTTCCAGGGCATTTCTTCTATCGCCATAGCACCCACAAGTAACCCACAGTTAACTTTGTATCGAAGTGGCTCACACAGTTATTGATTAGGCTGGGGTAGTAATTCTGTGGCCTTAAGTTAGCTCTGCTCCCTCTATCCAATTGTGGCCAGGGACAATTTGTGGGGATTCTAGAGTCATGAAATATGGAAAATGGGAAAAGTCATCTCCCACTTCCTGTCCCATTTGGAAGACGTTGGCTATTTAATAGGTAGCAACTCAAGATGAGTCAGAGGAGCCCAGGCCCGGCGTGCGTTCATTTTGTTCCTGTGAACACTCTTGGGAAAGACGATTAGGGAGCATCTGTCATATGCCAGACACCGGGAAGAGGGATGGCAAGTCACCTTGTTAATGCTTGTGATACCTTTGGGTAGTGCAGGGCTCCATCCAGGCATTTTTCACACATTGGAATGGGAATTTCAGTAGGAAGACTGTGCATTTTTCACAACTGGGGATGGGAACTGATATTCAAATAAAGAAGAACCTCATTCGTGGGCCTTTGGGACATATTTCTCAGGCTGTTATTCTCCAGCCACTTCCAAGAGGGGACTAGGAGAGGGAGTAGGCGGACGGGCAGCTCGTCAAATGGGAAAGGGGACGAGTTTGGATACGCTTCCCTCCTGCTTCTGATATATCAGAGCCATCGCACGCCTCCGCTCCCCACCTCAGCAACGCTCCACGGGCTCACTGCGGACCAAGAGAGTGGCTGGCCTTGGATGAAACTCACCATCTTAGTGTTTGCTGCCCCCCTCCCCTCCAGCTTTCCAATTGAGCCTCTTCTGATTGCCTGGACATGGGCAGCCTGACTGACCGGTAGTGGGGCCTTGCCCCTGGTTTCCCAGCCAGACTCTGCCTCCCTTAGGAGCCTGGTTTGGAAGCTTAGAGCCTTGTGTAGGACCAGAGGGCGTGTGCTGAGGGAGGGCTGAGCTTCATAGGGAAGTGCTGGCACTCTGCTAATGAAATCAGCACAAAAGAACTGCTGATTCTAAACAGGTAGGCTGCCTTGTACGAGTATGCACACTTTTCCTTTGGGAGCACAGAGTGGAGTGAATGTAAGCTGAGATGTAGATAAGGATGCCCCACTCCTCCATCGTTTAGCTTGGCAGGTTTTCATCAATGTCCAGCAACCTCTGTGAGTCTCAGATGTCATCATTTGTTAAGTGGGACATTCAAATGAGATACACACTTATTGTCTTGGTACAGGGCCTGACTCCGAATGGATGTTTCATCAGTAACTGCAGTGATTTTTCCTTTTTACTTCATGAAGCTAACTTGACTATAAAAACATTTCATATTTATTTCTATTCATTACAACATTTTCCCTTGTAATTTGTTAAAACTAGCCTAAGCATAAACCAACAAACACATGAAATTTTGTGTACCCGGCAAGTCCAGGGATGATCTAGCTTCAGGTACAGCTGGATTCAGGGTTCCAACAGTGACATCAAGGCTCAGCCTCTCTTCACTGTTTAGTTCATTGTCCTGCTGGGTATTGGCTCTCTCCTGTGGACAGCCTCTGGCCACCTACAGCTCCAGCTTCCAGCTTATTAACTTCCAGTGCCCATTTACCAATCCAGGCAAGACTCTGATTGACCTTGCTTAGATTAGACAGCTACACCCGGACCAATCACCATCGCTAGAGGCACAGAGCACTGAGGCTGGCTGACCTAGAGTGACAGACCAAAGCCTGAGATCGGGAAGGGGATGCTCGTAGATGTAGAGATTGGTAGGTCTGCTGGCATTGACACAGACGAAGAAGAGAGTTCCCCCAGGCAGTAAGGATGCTGGGCAGACAAAAACAAAAGATATCTACCCCACCTCAACAGCACTAGAGAAGAACAGTGCTTGTTCCTGTTTCTTCCTTAGGTCTCCCTGTGAGTCAGTGTTAGTCCTAAGACAGT
>NW_017731374.1:1686466-1689396 GCF_001890085.2 Hipposideros armiger
CAGACGGTTTAAATCACCCCTGTTTAAACTGCAGGTTATTTAAAACAAGCTAATAGAGCCCAGCTTTGAGAGCACAGTTATTTGCATGAAAACCATCATGTTGCCTGCCCCTCCCCCAACAAAAGCCCTTCTCCCTCCAGGAAGAGTCATTGATTTTTCTAAACTTGCTGCCCCACTGATGCAATAAGTCATGAAAATATGCCAGAAATGCCAATATTTAAACACCCAAATTCCATCTCCAAGATTACCTTTGACATTTGGAAGTGGCATGTCGTCTGGTGACCACCATGTGTTGCAATTGGGGTTTTAAAAACAATACGGTCTCCCTTTCCTTGGCGGCCAATACCGTCAGGTCTCATCAGAAGGTACTGGGGCTGGAATGTGTACCAAGCCAGCCGAAGCCAGCACAGATAACCATCAGTCAATGTGGAGATGGGCCACTGACTGCCTTCTTCAACCTAATGCCTGTTTGTTTAACTAACAGCAGTGAGAGTCCCTATTGAGGGCTGTTAACACTCCAAAATGCTTGTTTGTTGAGCCTGCCAAAGTGATAAGTGATGCTTGTGTTTACTCTTACTCTCAAGGCTGATGTAAAAGCTTAAAACACAGTTTTGAAGTGTTTAGCTTTAAATGAAGAAACTAGTCAGTTCTACAAATAAGCCAATGGTTTGGGAACAGAATCACTAACACTAAAAAAAAAAAAGTTCACAAATGTTTGCTGGCTCATAATGGATTTGCTTGATTATAACCACAAGGCACACACAAACACATACAATACCCACTCAAACACACACTTTTTTTTTTTTGGTATCAGAATACACTCTTAAGATCAGCGTTCTCTTATTCCCAGCTCTGAGTTTAAAATTCAAGTGTTTTATTTCCTAAGAGTTTGAGTGAATCACGCCTGCCTGTGCTCAACGAGGAACGAAAACACCAGGATTGGGGGAGACATGAAGTGAGCGAGGAATTGCTTGCTCCAAACACATATCCTCTTAACATGAGAAAATGCTTGCTTTCCTGGAGAGCTGGCCTTCCTCGGCACTCTTGTCCATTCTGACTCCAAGTGTCTATGCCCATAGAACTTTCCAGTTATTGGGTTGAGGGGACCTCTCCCTTGGTGAAATGTAAAAGCATTCAATAATGTTTCCTCTAGGTCTGTGAGCTGCCCGCCTACCTCTGCAATAGCACGAACCACATTCTTAGTGCCCTGATGTTCAAAAGTTGTTTGTGGCCTCTTGTGGGATTCTAAGACCCAACCAACAGATTCCTGCAGAATCAAAATAGAGGAGGTGGATCTAGGAAGTGGGAATAGTCATATAATTTATTGTCTAAACCAGAACCTTTTAAAGAGTGAAAGGGTATGCTATTAATAATTATGTCTGGACTACAGGTGTGGGGTGGGACATTTGGATTTTTTAGTAATTAACATTGAGCTCCTACTAATGCAGAAATTTAATTCATCCCTTAATAATCCTTCTATTTAATCCTCAGAGATGTTGTTATTCCCATTTTATAGATGTAGAAATGAGGGCTCAAGGAGCAACTCATGTAAAATGACTCAGCTACAGTCACACCCTGGTAAGAGCAGACATAGGGAGGGGTTTGGACGGAGGTCTGTTTTATTCCAAAGTGCATGCACTTTGCACCATATGGTATGGTGTACCATCCTGTAATTCAATGTTTTCCTCTTTCTTTAAAAAAAAGAACCTGGGTTCTTAGGAGACCTAGATTGTTGTTTAGCTGCCACGTGCACTCCTGAAGTCAAGGAGGAGACCAATGCAGAGAGCATCATAAAGAATGTCTCCATCTTCATGTTTAGTATGTTGGCCAACTGGATGAGATTTAATTTATGAGGGGGATGCTTCTATTGCTTGAAAGAAAGAATAAAAAGAAAGAGAGAAAGACAAGGAGAAGAAGTGAAAGTAGAAGAGAAAGAGGAAGAGGAAGAAGAGGAAGGAAGAAAGGAAGGAAAAAAGGAAGGAAGGAAGGAAAGATGGAAGGAAGGACCACCGTTCTGAAATTGGAACCCCTTGTTTTGAAATTGAAAAGCTGAGCTCCAGAGAGAGAACCTTACCCATGTCACATAGCAAATCATAAAAGGAGGAAACAATGACCTGGAAAGCCTAGGTCTTTTGATTTTCAATCCATGTTCTTTTTGCTACACTTTGCTGTGTGGCAAGCCTAAGTTGAGAAGACGTATTGCTGGTTAAAGTTATTTCCATATTTTACCTCATTTTGACACTGGCAGTGAATTGCTGGTCCTTAGGGAAGCTTTTCTTTAAAAGGGGGATTAAGCTGTTTTTAAATTTTGAGCAGAAAAAGCTGTCACAGGTTTCAGATATACTGTGGAAGAAGTTTTAAATAAAGACAAGTGTGTGCATGTTGAATTGTGTTGTCTTTCTTAGTAAAAACAAACGTAGTGTTATTGAAATGCTTTCTCTTTTTCATCACCATGGTCCTGGACTATTTAAAGAAAATTAAATGATAGTAGTTTCAGGTTGCAAAGTGGAGAAAGCTGCATTCACTTCACAGTGAAGCAGGATCAGGGGAATGGAGTGGAAAAGGAAGCCACAGTTAACTGCAGAATATGGGGTGAGGAAATTTACAAGGGTGAAAACACAGCAGGGACTTAGGAAATCACCCCCTCCCAAGTCCCTCACAAATGGCACTACCCAATGGCTGATTAATCCAAGTGAGCGACTCCTCTAAAAGAAGAGTCAGCTTTGGGGTTGGGCCTCTTGGAGAAGGACAAGGAGGAAAATCCCAACAGACAAGGCTTTGGGCTCCATCCCAACTTCCTCAGAACTGTTCCACTTTAATCTGCTCACATTTATGAAGTACTTATTATGTATTGGGGACTCTCCCAAAGACCTTACACGTGTTCATTCATTTAATCTTCACAACCCTGTGAGATTGACACTGTTATTTTT
>NW_017731374.1:1689931-1690776 GCF_001890085.2 Hipposideros armiger
GATCATCTAAAAGTCTTCTGTTTATTCTTTTGTAACCATGCATTCTAGGAAGTTCAGGAGCCGGTAGGTAAAGAAAGATATTTCAGAATGGGAACAGACGTGCACAGTGGGAAAATCATGAACAAAGAAGTGTGAGGTGAGAAGGGGAGAAAAAGACAATTATATATTTCCCCCTCCAAGATGAGTCCTTGTACAAGTATTTATTGAGTGACTTGATGAACGTGTGATTTCTTGCAACTCCTCAGAACCTGTCTGCCGCCTAAAATAGTGAAGAGAAAGAAAATGTGTGTGCATATACTTTCATGCCACAGTGGAACTTGGCGGGCTCTGTGGGCACTCCTCCACGCCCATCACAAGTGGTGCTGGCTGTGGTTGGGAGCCCAGATCAATTCCCTCCTCGGGGCTCTCTCTCGGTCTTGCCGTGATTCACTTACAGATGCAGAAAACAGAATCGATACTGATTTTTCAGATGGAGGCTGAGCATTCTAAAGAAAGTTTGATTCATTAAAACTGCTCTAAATTTCCAGGATTATGGCAAAAGGGCTAAGCAGAGAAAAGGAGTGAGTGCTAGTCTCTGCAGCACCATGGTTAAACTGTACCTCAGTTTCTCATTAGTGCCCATAAAATAAGAGCGATCATATACAGAGGGGGCCAAAAAAATGCACACACATTTTAAGAAAGGAAAAAACTGTACTAAAATTGTAATACTCAATATGTACCGATAACAAAAGATGAATACCAGTGTATACATTTTTTGGCACCCCGGTATATCTTTATTATTATTAAATACATATATGTTATATATATTTAACTTCCAAAAGGGCTCCATGAAAATGCTACAAGGC
>NW_017731374.1:1692331-1703509 GCF_001890085.2 Hipposideros armiger
CATCTTTCTCCTGGGGACCGTCAGACTCCGTGTTCTGTAGGGGGAATGATTGAATGATAAACCCTCGTTTCCTCAAAGCCCAGCATGGTACAGAGTAGGTGTTCATTAAATATTTAACGATTAAATGAATGAATGAGAGAAAGCGTTTCTCAACAGTCCTTAAAGCTGACATCCAGTGATTAGATTAGGGGTAGGAAATAGAAGGCACTTAAACTGTTAGGAATATGTATTGTGTTTGCAAGCCTGTTACTTTATTCTACTTAGATTCAATGAGAGAGAGAGAGAGAGAGAGAGAGAGAGAGAGAGAGAGAGAGAGAGAGAGAGAAAGAGAGAGATAAATATTAACATGTGATTCCTAGAATCAAGCTCCTTGCTCAAGGTTACAATGGGGCAGATCTCAGGTTCAAACCTAGGTCTGTCTGACTGGCAGGCCACCACTTTCGCCACTCTGCCATGCTGAGCAAGGCCCATGGGGTAGAAGTAAAGAGGTCTGCCTTCATGAAGATGGGAGATGCGCTGGGGCTATGACTAGATACCCAGTGAAAGGGCAGTCATGGCATTTTCTTCTTACTTTGAAACTAGAAATCCAGGTTCACACTTATTGAGAAACGGGAATTTTTTTTTTTTGAGGCTGTTGTACCTTCAGATTAAATCTGAGTATCCACAAGATCAGTCACTGATACTTTGGCAGATATGAAAACATTTCTTGGTCTCTTATTTATGATACATCTAGAAGCTGCTAGAATATTCCATGTATATTCTGTAATTCAATCCTCATGAGAACTCTGTAAGATATTACCCCCATTTTACAGATGAGGAAACTGAGGTTCAGAAGAATAAGCTATTTGACTGAGGTCATATACTGTAATTGGCAGAGTCCTTGTGTGTGAATCTAGAAATGTCTCAAGTGTTGTTTTTACTTCTCAGTTTGATGACATTGCAATGACTGAATAGAATAAGAGGAGAAGGAGAAGGGAAAGAGGAAGAAAAAGGAATTTAGAAGCTCAATGAATTCATTGAGGAGTAGACAGACAATGCCAGGAGTTACCCTGATCTGACTTCTAGCAGAAACTGATCAACATCTATGGAATAAAAAATACTAGCATTCTTGTGGCTAATCAGTAGTGTTTCTGGTTTTCAACTTTCCTTTTCACATGTTCCTTCATTCAGCAAATATGTATTAAATGGCTATTCAGTGCTCGGTGCTTCTCTAAGCCCTGAGAATACAACTGGGAAGAGAACGAAGTCCTGCTTGTCTCCTAGAGGGGGAGAAAGAGACAATACACTGTTTCCATTCTATTATTTTATTAAACAGTTGTGCTGTGATATAATTCACATACTATAAAGTTCACCCTCTATGCAACCACCATTACTATCTGCTCCCTGGTCAATTCCAAAGGGATCTATAATTTGTCAGGAGGGACAAATGCTCTGAAGATAACTAAGTGGGCTAAGGATGAAGATGCTGCCTGTTTACCTGGGGTGATCGAGAAAGGCCTGCCCGGTAAAGGGATATTTTAGCAGGAACTTGACTGAGGCGAGGAAGTGAGACATGGATATCTGGGCAAGGAACAGTCCAGGTAGAGGAAACAGTGCAAGACCCAGAGGCAGGAGCACAGCCAGAGCTCAAGGAAGCGTAAAGAAGACATCAGCGATTAAAGGTGAGAGGACAGGGCAAGCGATGATCTCACCGGAGAGTTATACGGAATTGTGTGGTAAAGCACCTAGTGTAATGGCTGGTACCCAGCAGGTGCTCAGTAAATGAGATCTGTGATTATTATGATTATAATTCCTGTTCTCATCTTACATATACCAGGCACTCTGCTTCTAGAACACGGGAACTATAGTTAACCTTCACACACCCTCTGCCCCCTCCATCCCAGAGACAAGACCAACGCTTTGCAGTTAATACACAGTCATTAAACATCCATTCAGTGAAAGAATGGTATTTAGGCTTTAAATTAATAATCTTTGTTTTCTACAAGAACAGGCAGGAATAAATGCCCAGATGGATTGATAAACCACCAAGACAGATTAATACTGGACAACAGTGTTAAGTATTCCTACCAAAGAGGCATTATTTTCCTGAAGGCCTTCAGAATTTCTGTTTCCTTGAGAGGAGGAGTGAACAGTTTTTTTTTTTCTTTCCCTGGCCCCTGGTTGAAGGCAGCTCTGTGATGGGGTTTCTTTATAATTGGGTGAGGGGGTGTCTGGGTCAAAGTGACAGCCAATGTGTGCTGCTATTACAACACATTACATAAATAACTCTATATAATTGCTACCATCCATCAATTTGGGGAGATCAGTGGTGAGAGACGCTGCCAGTTTTTTGGAATGAAAACTAAAGCTCCAAATAGCCCCATATACTCACACTCCCTAATCAATGCCAGTTTTTTTTTTTAAGGGAGGGTAAAATTGGTCTAGTCACCAACTCAACCTTGAGAAGGATTCCCCTGTGTATCCTTCATACTGGTTTGCAAGACGCTGCCCAACCCTCACTTAAAATGTTTTGCTTGCATCTCCCACCAAACTCTTTTTATCATCATGCTATTCTTTGCTTTGCTTTCCCTGATGTAGCAGCCCGAAACCTTGGCTGATCTGGCTAGTGACAGTTAGTTTTCTGATGGGTTTAGGTTAATCTGACCACTACAGGAAGCAGAATACAACATCCTGGCTTCCATGAAGATTTGAGGGAGTTCTAACTTGGTCTACACAGGTTAAATTAATCTGATTCTTCCTTAATTCCTTATTTCATTCTGGGCTGGCAGAAGAGTAGCCATAAGTTTCAAAAACAAAGAAACAAACAAACAAATGGAAGCAAATATATTAGACGTGCAGCATTCTGTAAGTGTGAAACTTGAAAATCGAAAGGAGTCTCAATGATGATATCTTACTCTTGACCCCAGCCAATTTAATACACTGGGCTGGAATCACCATGAGGCAGGGCTGTGTATGTCCTGTCTCTCCAGGGCCAACAGCAATATGTGTGGCACAAAGGGGCAGCATAATCTTATTGAGTTGATGTTGGAGTTATGAAGTGACACTCTTGTTGACTAAAAATGAAATTGGACAGGAAGTTCCCACAATCAGGATCTTTGGAGCAGAGATGAAGGGCCAACAGCTCGATTTGCAATAATCTGAGAGACTCTGCAAACTCCTGGAATGTTGTTTGGTTCCCATTAGAATGGATCACAGGGTCTTTTTTTGGGGGTGGTGATGGTGTGGTAGCATATGTGATCAACAGGTGCTTGTTACAGATACGGCGGAGAGCTTTTCGCCCCTGGCACATCTTCCTGTTTTCTTCCTCCACTGAAAGTTTGTCCTCTTTGTAAAAAAGCCCCTTTCCATCAGAATGTTCTGTTAGATGGGAGTCCCTACATGCAGACCAGACAGAAAGCCTGTGAGGTCCCTTTCGCTTCACAATCCATGCTCCATTGATGTCCTCCAGAAGCATTTGTCCAAATGAATGTTTAGTGTTCTTCACAATGTTAGAGCCTATTGTATTAGTCAGAAGTACTTTTGTAGATAATTAGTAGGAAAGGAATGGATTCAAGGGTGATTTGGTGTTTCCAGAAAGTTCTTTAAGAGGGAAAAATAAGTGAGCCTTGCTAAAACCCCTCAAGCCAAGGGACATTGTTCTTTTCTTGTGGAAAATTGCTACTTAGAAACATGCTATAAAATGTGTCATGCTTTTGGGTCAACGGATACTCTGCATTTATATTTTCTTGGGCCAAACAAGGTCTTCCCAGTGATGGTTTTACCTTTTCTAGGTGCTGGTGTAAAGGGATGCTCATATCATTAAGTCTCCCTTCCTGGCAGACAGGATACAATAATAACAACAATAATCATGGCAACAAGAACACCTTCTACTTGAATTGCATTCTATACTTTCTGAAACTTCATTCATTTGCATTATGATTTTATCCTCAAAAGAAGCCTGTGGGGGTGGTAAGGCAGATACTGGCATGATGAAGGAAACTGAGGGACACGGAGAAAGTGGAAAATGACTTTCCTCAAGGTCTCGTAGTTAAGTGACAAAGCCAGAACTCAGGTCCCCCTATCCCCAGCGGGCACCTTTTCTGCCTGGAAGAGGGTCTGTGGGGAGGGGAGGATATGTGTTTCAATTTTAATTTCGATTGCAGTGGTTGATTTAACCGTATGCGAGATTCCCTTTGTTTTTCCTCCTGGGGGTCTGTAGTAATGTTTGCCCTACACAGCATTTAGAAGGCTTGACACTTTGTACCTGAGCCCAAACCTTTGGTGAGATTATGCTATTGACTGGGGAGGAAAGGGATTAAATCAATGTGTTTCTTATCATCTGTGTTCCAGAGAGAAAGAAAGAGAAAGAGGAGGGAGAGAGAAGGAGAGAGAGAGAGAGAGAGAGAGAGAGAGAGAGAAGAGAGAAGAGAAAGGAAGCGTAAGTTTTCTCTTCCCTTTAGGGAGAAGTAATGTCTAAAGGATTTCTGGAAGCCTGGGTCAGGCCTTAAACATTTTGTGACTCAAATCATCTATGACTGCTGATTTCCAAGTTCTTCCTGCAAGAACCCAGGGACTTGTTCCTTAAAATGACCCAAAGAATGTTGCAAAATACTCATATCAGAAACCACTTTATTTTTAGTTACTTTCTCCCCTTCCTCCTGTGAGTGACTTCTTGTATGAGATGGAGGCAGCGCATAAACCCTTTGGCCAGCTGACCTTGTGCTCCTGGAGACAGCAGCTGCTTACAGCTAGGAGATGGGGGGCTCCCCTTTGTGACTTTCATGCCCTCTCCCCACCTTCCATTCTTATCTGCTATTGCTCATTTCTCAGATAGTTAAGAGGACAAAGAATGTGTCTGAGTAATGTCTGCCTCCCAGCACGTGCCTGACACACAGCAGGTATTCAAATCCTCATAAATAATTGACTAACAGGACGGTGGTAGCTTCACGTTCGCCAGAATTGTTGTGACACGAGCCCCAGACTGTATTGCTTCTATAAATACTTTCAAGAGTACAGGTTATTCCAAGGCAGGCCCATCATGGAAAGCAATGACCCAATGGGCCCTCTGAGTTCTGTCCAGTTCACCGAGATTTCTCAACTCCTACTCGATGCTCACTACAATAGTCTAGGGCTAAATGCACCATCTTCAGCCCTTTTCCCTAAACCTGCTGTTATTTTAATTTTTAAAGTGGTATCCCCTTCCTCTCGGACACTCAAATTAGAAAATTAACAGAGATTCTCATTTTTTCTTCTCTTTCACTCCTCCTATGAATTGGTTACCAATTCTGAATTCTGCCACTTCAGTATTTCTCTAAAATACCCAAGCCCTCATTGTCTAGCTCTGAATAATTCCCATGCCTCCTTCTGAGTGCCCTGACTTTAATTTTTCAGAGCAGTCATGCTTCTGTGCAGGATGGACCGAGTCTCTCCCTGGCTTAGATGCCTCTGGGCATTATTCTGGGTCTCTCACTCAACTCCAGAATCAAGAACCTCCACACTCCTAACACGACTCACAAACTTCTTCATACCACTTCTCCCCATTGTCCCCATGCCCCAAACTACTTGTCTGTCACAACAAACTTCTTCTTGCTTCTTAAGAACACCAGCTCCTTTCTTTCTCACTCTGTGCTGATTGAACCTTCTCAAAGCTCTGGGGAAGAGGGGCCTCAGTGACATTTGGCAAATCCGCTCATTCTGTTGGTGCTGCCAGTGCTGCTACAATCGATCTGGAAAAAACTCCCAGACTGCGGAAACCCACTGCCATTGAAATACCACCAAGGTCGTTGCAGCATGAACCACGTGAGCTTACCATGGTCAGAAATTTTGCATCTCTATCAAAACAAAAGAAAAACAAAAAATCTTACAAGCTAACCTCAAGCCCTTACAGAATTGAAAATAACCCAATCAATAGAAAGCCAATCAAAGGTCAAAGCCAAGAGCTGCACTGGATGAGCACCAGGAAGTTCTTCTGCCTACTTCCAAGTTTCAGATAATCTTTATGACCCCGTGACACCATGGACTTTAAGATATGGTGTGCTCTCATTTCTTAAGTAACAAATGCCTCAATACCTCTTTCCTACAAACTTCCATGACACCCCTCAAGTACAATATAGGAAGCAGGCACACAAAGAACAAAAACAAACAAGACCATTTGTCATCGGAACAGTTTCTCTGCCAGGATCATCTCAAGCTTGATGGCAGAGGCCCACAAACCCCAAGGCGGGCAGGTCTTTTCTGGGATATTTAAGCCCAGCTCACGAAACCTAGGGATACATACAATGTGGTCAGGATCCCCTGTGTCAACTCAAAGGTGATTGTTTATTAACCACTTTTCTATCTAATCTGCAATCTTATTCTTAAATTTGTAAAATTGCCCACAAATACCTAGCTCCTTCAAGTCTCACTCAAACTAGTTTTAATACATCTTATTAATTAAAGAGCTAAATGAAATCTTGGACTCTGTTTTCTATTTGTAAGAAAATCATGGTTTTTAGCTTTGTAAAAATTATACTTGAACACTGCTCTTGGTACACATACTTCAGAAAGTGGGAGTGAGCTGTCATTTTGGAATTTTCTAGCCTGGCCTAGCTTTGTCTTTCCTTTGGTGGAAGGTTCTCTGTTTCTTTACAACATCACACACGCTATCACAGTCCCCTTTGATCTCATAGCACTTTAAATATAACCTATACTATTACGTGAATTAAATTGTGTTATGCATCTTTACATGTAAGCCCTGCCCCCATCCCTATCCACAGGCTATCAGCCTTTTGAAGAAAGGAACCGAGTCGTTTTTCATCATGTACCCCCTCAAGCTCCCATAGATCCCTGCAGTACAGATTTTAGAATGAATGAATGATAGATGAAGGAATGAATACATGACTTGGGCAACGCCCTTGGAACATAAAGATAAAAAAAAAATCAGTTGACCTGTTGGGGAGACAAACTTGTATACAGATAACTAACCCAAAGCTCAGTTAAATACATGTATCTTAATTTTACAGTCACATGCTGCTTAATGACGGAGATAAGTTCTGAGAAATGTGTCATTAGGTGATTTTGTCCTGCAAATGTCATAGCGTGCATTTACACTCACGTAGCTGACATAGCCTACTACACACCCAGGCTATATGGGTGAGCCTATTGCTCTGAACCTACAAATCTGTACAGCATGTTACTGAACAAAACAACACAAGATTAAATTAGGCACAAGAGAAAATGATGCAATCAAGAAACGCAGCAAACACGAGATGCCTAAGGCTGCTGCTGGCATAACACAGCATACTATTTTACAGAATTTTTTTTTATAAGTAGAAAGCGTACACTCTAAAGTAAACGATAAAAAGTATAGTAAGTACGTAAACCAGTAAGTAACATAGTCATTTATTATCACTATCAAGTACTATGCACTGTACATAATTGTATGTACTATACTTTTGTACAACTGGCAGTGCAGGTTTGTTCATACCGCCATCACCACAAACATGTGAGTGATGCATTGACATATGACAGCTACGATGTCACTCGGCAATAGGAATTTCTTAGCTCCACTATAATCTCATGGGACCATCAGTGGTCCATCACTGACTGAAATATCGTTATGTGGTACATGGCTGTAATTTCGAATTCATGCATGCTCTCATTTCTTTAGTCCGGTGCCAGGAAAGCTTTATGGTCCCACTGTTGTATCGATGTGTATTTTCCTTTCCATGGGGGATGGCCGTTTGATGACTGACGACTGTTTGAATAACTCCAACTAATCAGTTCTGTACCTGGGGTTTGGGAATATTGAACAGTGTTTTCTGGAAAAGGATACAGTATTCTTTCAAGTGCAGTATCATTTCAAGTATATTTGGCACAAGCCAAATATTGTTGCCAACATATTTCATGAGAAACCATGTGTTGCCAAGGTGTACTTCACTTAATTCAAATAATATTCAACACAAAATTAGATTTTGTCCAATGCTTTTGGGTAGAATTTTAGTATTTGTGGTAATGGAATGAACTCATTATATAAATTATTACCTAAATTTTCAGGAAACTCTCTCTTTGTTCCCAATTGAGGCTAGGCATTCCTTGCTTTGATCCCCCAGTGTCTGTGTCATTACGCCTCTCCCATTAGCCTGACTTTGAGTGATTGTGTGACATGGGTCATGTTGGACTCATCCCAGATCCCAACCACCCAACTCAGGGTCTGGCGCTAAGTAGGAATTCAGTGAAGGTTTATTGAATGAATAAGATGACAGTAAACAGCGTAGGCTCTGGGTCAGACCTCACTTTTATTAAATGATTATTTTCAGACAAGGATAATATCGTGACTCTCATACAGATAGAAAATAGACATGTGCTAAAGATTTCATTTAATTCACTCATCAATGAGGGGACTAGGCAGATGTTATAACCAGTTCAAAGGAGAAGCCAAAGACGTGACACAGGTATAGATGGGAAATATTGAAATGAATGTGCAAATAGAGGCAAAACCAGCTTCTCTCACAGACGGGAGAGAAGAGAATTGAACCTCTGTGGGTAGGACAGGATTTGCATGTCTATAAACAAGAATTATTTTGCATGGCTATCAGTTATCTACGACATCCATGGTTGTAAAATAGCTCCCATAGAATCAATCAGATAACCTGGAAGGTACCCTCTAGACAGTACAGAGTTTTCTCATTAAAGCACAATAGACTTCATATCTCACCTGTGCTGACAGGCCTTGGCGGAAGGGCCTTCTGGTCAGAGATAACAGCACTAAGCAAAGGCCTGCAGGCCAGAAGCCTTCTGTTTCTGGAAGTCCCTGGAAAGCGGAACACAGAGGTAGGCAGCAGACAGATCGTAATAGGTCTGGATGGCCAAGAGGAACAGTACAGACTTAATCTAAACTTTTTAAAAAAAACTTTATTGGGGAACAGTGTGTTTTTCCAGGACCCATCAGCTCCAAGTCCAATCATTTGTCTTCAATCTAGTTGTGGAGGGCGCAGCTCACTGGACCATGTGGGGATGGAGCTGACAACCTTGGTGTTAAGAGCCTGCGCTCTCACCACCTGAGCTAACCAGCTGTCCCTAAACTTTTAAAATTGTTCAAATATAGCAGAAACATCTTTGGAGCAGTCAATCCTAATCTACACATATTTATTTAATTATCAATTAGGTACATGTATTATGATAGCAGCGTCATTCTAAGAGCACAAGTTCAGTCTCTAATTGGCTCTGTGACCATAGGTCAGTGGCTGTTAAAAAATAAATTCAACCAAGTAAATCTGGAGATCGAATTGGCTTTATTGAGCAACTCTTGAATCAGGCAGCCTCCCATCTAGCAACTGGGAGGGGGCCTGAGGGGTTGTACAAAAATGGAAGGTTTTTATAGGAACAAGAGTGGGGCAAGGGAGCTATTAAGAAAAGAAAGGATTATTTTGGGGAAGGACATCTATTTTAGGGGCAGAGAACATTGAATGTGTAGGGTTTATTTTTTTATTTTTAATTAAAATGTATTGGGGTGACAATGGTTAGTAAAATTACATAGGGTTCAGTGTACAATTCTAGAATACATCATCTGTATATCACATTGTATATTCACCACCCAGAGTCAGTTCTCCTTCCGTCACCGCATCATGCCTTCTTCTCTCTGTCATGGGGAATAGGAAGGGCTCATATAACAGATTACCTCATTGGTGTTGACCAGAAATTTCTGGTCTGGTTGATTAAGGTTATGATAGGGGTTAAATCTTGGTGTGACATCATGGGCTTTTAGCATTTTGGGCCTGTGGCTTTCTCTATCACATTACTTAATAGAGCTGTGCCTTGGTTTCCCCATCTTTAAAATGCAGGTGATGACCCAGGGCTGTTGTGATGATTGTATAAGTTAATAGAATAAATACAACGGGACTCAGCACACAGTAAACGCTCCATAAATGTTAGCTCAAAATATATTCTAAAACACACTCATGAACAGAAATTAAAATGAATGCGATGTAAACTATATGTGAATAGAGTTCTAACATGTCTTTCTGTACCGAGTGGATCAGCTTGACCGCCCTGCGTGGTATGTGCATCCCCTTCCACAGTTTGTAAATAAGAGGCCTGATAAGATCTGTGGGTTATAGAGATGGAGGGTGGGGGGTGGGAGATGGGCTGGGGCAGGGAGACCACAGAAGAGGCAGTATTGCGGTCCATTGCAGTCCAGGAGAGAAATGAAGCAGCTTTTATGGGGCGCCCATGGGGAGACGTGAGGAGGGCTCACTGACATCAATGGTGGGGGCCCTTGTCTGATAACCTTTGCACAAGGGCTTGGCAGGGTTGGAGGAGTGAAGATAGGGAGAAGATTCTCAGTGTGGGAGGCAGATGGTGCAGAGAACAAGCTTTGGAGTTGGGAAGGCAGGCAAGGAGGTACAGGAAAAGGGACAGAGCAGGAAGCTTCCTGGGCAGTGGGCTCATCCCCCATTGTCCCCATTGACGCTAGCAGCTCGGGCTGCCACATGCTTGCATTAGCATTTCTGACTGAGCCTATACTAGGCCATAGAGTTAACCATGATTTATAGGCTCACTATTTTGCACAGATATATGCTTGTGACTTTATAGACAGTAGTTACTTCATTCAGTTTCCCCAATAACCCTGTAAGAGTTATTATCATCCCCATTTTACAGATGAAGAAACTGAGGTTTCGGAGGTTAAGTGGCTTGAGCTGTGTAATGACAAGTGCAGTATACACACCCTGCTATATCACCCGGAAAGAGCACGTGTTCTTTTTCTTCTGCAGCCCACTGTTTCCTGCTAAGGCTTAAAATACTGTGCACCCTCTTTATGTCCTGGTGACCCCAGTTCTCAGTGTTCTTTCAGGGAAGAGTTTTTCCCCAAACTCTGGTGTCCCTGTCTGAAGAGCAGAAGACCTCAGCACCTGGTTGCTTGGGAGCGCCTCTCAGTGTCTCTCCCTCCTCATCCAGGAAGTAGACAGACGAGATGGGGGGAGGCCCAGGTGAGCAAGGAAGCCTCCTGTGGCCCAAGAGACCCACCAAACATCCCCTAAGGCCTGGCTGGGGCAGCTGTGGTGGAACAAGTCAAGGCGAGAGGCTGGCAGAACCTAATCTTTTTTTTTTTTTTTAAAGATTTTTATTGGGGAATTGGGGGGATAGGAACAGTGCTGGGGAATTGGGGGAAGGGGAACAGACAAGTTGCTGTCCTTTTGTTCTTCAGTCTAGTTGTGGAGG
>NW_017731374.1:1703794-1710292 GCF_001890085.2 Hipposideros armiger
TAGAGGGCAGTGTCACTGGCCCTCATATGTGGGATCCGAACCGGGGCCCTCTGGCATCCCAAGCCAGTTCTTAACCATCGCGCCACTCGGCCGGCCCAGAACCTAATCTTTTAAGAAGATTCAACTGAGACCCTTCGGGCCATTGCAAAGGCGGTGAATCATTTGTCTTCAGGCACCTTCACAGGAAAAGGCCCGTGTGTGTCTTTGATGCGCTGTCCTCCACTCCACCTCCATTAATCGTAAAATCTACCTGTTTGCAAAGAATTGGAGAAAGTCTACACTGAAACAGATAAGTTACAGATGAATATAGTACAGAACTTTAAAATATGCCTGACAATTCTAAACTCTTCATGCAGACCGAAGTTAGGAATATCTGAGACCTGCTTGAAGGAAGACCTCGAAATGATTTATAAAGTGAGTGTCTCACCTTCCTATGACCTTAACAGTTTGCAGAGCAATTTCCCACCCATTCTTGGTATGATATGTAACATGTGAAAAGCCTGGTTAAATGGTGCTTAAGTTCTTCCTTATCTGAAGGCTTTGTATAAGGCATTCAAGGATTGTTGAATGAATAAATGAATGCATGACAAAGTGAGGTTTTTTTTCCCCCTTCAGTACCAAAGGTCAGTTTAAACCAAGCCTTTCACTGAGTCATCACAAGCTCTTGGAATCACTCATAAAAATAAATCTGACCATAGGTGATATGTTTGCCAGGACCAGATTAGAAACAGTTCTGTTGAAATGCTTTCATTTAATCATGGGAGGTGCTGTCAGGGTTGTGCCTGCACATTAAGTTATATGGTGATCCTGATCGAGACATTGGCTCCAATGATCACCCCCATTCACTAGGTTGTGCAGAATTTAAAACTCTTTCACAGACTTGTCTTACATGGGACAGATGAGGCTCTCAGCAGTCTTTTTGGTAAATACAATAAATATGGAGTCAGAAATACTAACCCTGAGCTTCAGAGACATTTCAAAGTCTCACTAGGCTTTGTCCGTAGCCTATAAAGCTGAGGGGCAGCCCCTAGATCATAGCAGGAGCGGTTTCTCTTTAAAAGGGGATATTGTTCTTTCTGTTCTCTAAAGAGGCAGCTCGAGGCTCGTTGAGGTTACAGAGAAAGCAGCTTCCCAATTTAGGGGAGATAGGAGCAGAGTAGTCCTCATGCGAGATGGAAGTTTCTAATACTTGGATTTTTCATAGAGTCCTCCTCCTCTTCCTTCTCGGGACTAGGCATGTAGCATTCTAGCAAGTTCAAAATGTCTTCAATTCAGACTAATCGTTCACTTGAAACAGAACAACAAAAAACATAATAATGATAATAAAGCAACTGAATCCGAGTGTTGCAAACTCCTTTGGCAAATAATTGTGAAATAGCGTTGACTTTGCCAGTTCCTGTTTTCATTTTCCATAAATCTATTCTGGTATCATTTTATTCCCTTGAAGTAGATGTAGCAAGCTCTCAGTGACACCGAATAAAATAACAAGAGGATCATAAAAAAACCTCACTATTTATGAAATATCAGCAGCAACAGCAACACTCTGACTGCAATGGGAAACTTAGAAAGACTACCTCTTCAGGGAAAATTCAAAATGTCTTAGGGAAGCTACAAAGCTGCTTGTAGATGTCCCCCCGTCAATGGGAGCATATCTGTAGAGAGTGATTAAGCACAGGCATTGTAAATTGGAGCAGCTCAGGTCAAACGTCTAGATTGTGGTGACTTAGAGTTTCTGCAGCACTTCTTGGGGTGAGGGACAGCAGGGTGGGGTGGGGCCTGTGGCTTCACCCGAGGCCCTCTCTCTGTCTGCCTCTACCCAGATGTGTGGACTTGGGTCAGTGCCTTGGCTTCTCTGAATGGGCACAGCCTCCTCTATGAGGGAGAGAATGACAAGGCTGATGTCAAAGGTTGTTCAGACGTACCGAGGATGGGAAGGGGCCACCACCGAGTAGGAGCTCAGAAAATGGCCTCTGCAGTTCTTGCAAAAGCGAAAGAGAGAAGGCGGTGAAGGAGAAGAAATCAAAGCTTTGCTTAGGCGAGGCTTGAAGCCGGGGAGTTTTAAAAACGGGAGGGGAATCCTATCAGCAGCAGATTGCTATGCAAGCAAAATACCCGTTATCTCAGTGAGGCTTTTGGGATAAAAACCTGACACCAAAATTCTTTCCGTGTGCTGCTAATAGCACTGCTGAGCAGAACAAATGGAAGGCATTTACCTTTCACCAACTCTTCCTTGTGCTGGCTTTTGATGGGGCAGTCAGTTCAGGCATCAGAGCCAAGTGCAAGCAGCGAGGGCTGGAGGGATCCAATTTGTAGCCTCTTCCTGGTCTGGTGCTGCCCTATGGCAAGCCCACCTTGCCAGGCGTTCTCACTCCTCCTTCCATCCCTGTTTAGGTGGAGCGGTACCTAGGATGACCATCCTGAGGTGCGAAAGGCTCCTTCTGTGGTCCTCACTGTCATGCTGGCTTTGCACTACTGAAATGTACAGGGGCTCCAAATACCACTGTGGGGTTATTTGTCCTCATTCTCTCTGCTGGCTGGGCAGCGAGCGTAGGCTGGGCAAGCATTTGGTGTCAAGAAAAGACAGTGTGGACTGGAACATTTTGTCTCAGTGGGTTTCCCTCTCATGCAGAGCTCTGAGCCATCCCAGAAAACAAACTCTCAGAGCTGGCCAGGATCACAAAGTGAGAACCATGCGATGTTTGATCTTCCTCTGAAAGCCAGATCCTGTGGCTATGCTCCCTCCTGGCAGCCCAAGGGTCACACTCATCTTCCTTGGTCCCTTGTCATTCCTGGTTCTGTGTTCTGGTTGGGGGGCGGGGGGAGCGGGTATCCACTCCCCCTGTGTACCTCCTATTCTCTGCGGTATCCCCCAGCTAACATTGCATCTGTCACTGCTCAGCATACATTTCTAGGATGGATGACTTGCAATGAATGTTGTATCCTGGTTTACAGCATTTTGTCCCAGGACTCTGGGTCCTCAGTAGCCTTTGAAAGTCCCCGTTAAGTTATTTCTAGAGAACCATAAAAGTTTACATCATAAAAGGTTCAGATTTTGGCTTAATCCACCTGTGAAGACATAGAATAAGTAGCCTGGAAAGCCCTGAGAAATCTAGCTCAGCCTCTCTGCATTACCGATAAAGGCATGGACACCCAGGAAGTGATAAGAACTTGCAAATGCTCAAGGGGGTGACAGAATCATCATCAGACCCTCAGTAGCCTGTTTATTTAACCAGGGTTCCCCACACCCTGGCAGGCGGAATGGAGTAGTGGTTAAGAGTGTAGGTTCTAGGAACCAGGCTGTCAAGTGCAAATCTTGGCTTTGACACTTGTTAGTTGAGGGAACACAGGCAAGTAATTAAACCTGCCCATGCCTGAGCTTTCATATCTGTAAAACGGGGACAACACCAGTCTCTCCCTTCCGAAGTTTCTTAGAGGATTAAATGAGTTAACATCAACATCACTAAAAGACTTAGAACTATATCTGGCACATAAGAAGCACTATATAAATATTTGCTAAAATTACTATTATATTCTATAACATATGAATAACCTAATAATCCCAATTCCATAACCATTTCTCGGCCCCAGTCTATGCCAGGGGCAGTGTGTGAATGGTAGATTCCAGATGGTAGAAACCAGTCATGGTTTTGACCCCCAAGCTGCTTGCAAAATCCTTTTAATGGGAACCTCATGAGGGAGTTATGGACCCAACCCAGTTTTGGAGAGGAGCAGACCTCTGTAAAAGCCAAGGGCAGATGTCAAAGCTGTAGCTATCCGCATTACACAGGTGGGACAGTGAAGGCCTGTGTGAGAAATATTTGTTGCTACTTGTGACAGATTGTATTTACCAAGGATGGTGGTAAACACAATACCTCCCATTCTATATGCCTTTCCAGATCCTTGTGACTTTCCCATCAAGAGGTGGTGTCTAATTCCCTTCCCCTTGAACCTGAGCCAGAGTCCCAGCTTGCTAAGAAGGCACAGAATGCTGCAGAAGTGACGCTGAGTGACTTCTGGGGCCAATTCATAAACAGCTGGGGCTGGGATGTGAAATGGGCTTCTGCCTCCAAAGCTGGGACATTTGCTTTTGGAATCCTTAGCTGACATTTACAGAAATCCAAGGTTGCCATGCTGTGGGGAAGCCCAGGCCACAAGTCAGGACATATGCAGTCTCTCTGGCTGACAAAACCAGCCCAGGTCCTTGTCAGATGTGAGTGAAGATGCTTCCAGATGCTTCTAGGCCCCAGCTGCTGAGTCACCCCCAGCCTTTGCGCTTCCCCTGCTGAGTCCACAGACATTGGGGGTCAGAGCCAAGCCTGTTCCCTTTCCGAATCCCTAACCCACGGAATCGGTGAGTATAACAAAATGGTTATTTTAAGGCACTAAGTGTTGGAGTAATTTGCTATACAGCAACAATATCCAGACCACTGCCCTCGGACCTTCGGCGAGGACTCGCTCTTTTAAGATTCTTAGCAACAGACAATTCTTCCTCCGGAGATCTTACAGGAAGAAAGCGTGCTCATAGCACAGTTAATAAGATTTGTTTCTTCATGAGTCTAGAGAATTCCCAGAGATCAAAGATGTTACAGCTGGAAAAGTTTCTTGCCCTGTGTCACGTGTCCTGCTGGCCAACATCTGGCTGTGACAGCTCCCCAGGGAGTCGTCACCAGCACCACCAGGAGGGAGAGCAATGGAAGGCAATGGAGTGTACCTCACTGCCCACCGCTGTCCCACGCTTTTCTGATGAGCGGGCGTGGATCACGATGTCTCATGCAGAGGAAAGTGCCAAGTTAATCCTGGAGCAACCTTAAATCCACCTGGACGAATGGAATTCCC
The DNA here is from genome assembly GCF_001890085.2 of Hipposideros armiger. Lineage (NCBI taxonomy): Eukaryota > Metazoa > Chordata > Mammalia > Chiroptera > Hipposideridae > Hipposideros > Hipposideros armiger. The sequence goes on from NW_017731374.1 coordinate 1,708,631, forward strand.
CTGGAGGGAAAAGACCCCTTCATTTCGTTGGCAAGGTGGTCCCCATGTTTTCTAGTCTGTTGTTCATTTTACTATCCGCTGCTTGCTCAGAACTCTATATTTTTAAATTTCTATTATTTTGTTCAGTCCTCATGATCAGGTGGAAAGTAGTTTGTCTATCTCATTTTGGAAAGATGGAGAAACAGACTCAAGACTAACTACCCCAAGACGTATTGATTACTAACACGTTATTTAACCAATGGCGAGGCTCGGACTTAACCCCGTGTCTTCTGATTCCAAATTTAGGTCTCTTGTTATTGTACTTTGAAAAGAATCTCTGTTCTGGAGGAAAAAGAAAAAAAAAAGTCTGTTTGTTCCAAGGTTGTCAGGAGAGTGCTTGTTAAACATGCGATGTTTCTTGCTTTCCAGGCATTCCAAAGTACTGGAATCCTGCACTTCATCCATAAAGGAAGTTTGTTTTATGTTCTGGGTATGGGCTTTGTGTGGTTCTTCCCAGGAGTGAGATGAAACCAGTGGTGACTTGAAGTATCTGCCACTATTCATAGTGCAAATTCTCCCACCGTGGCTGACTTCAAGCCATCCAGTTGGCGTCATTGACCATGGAGTTGAGAAGCGATGTGCATGTTCTGCCCTGGTGAGCCAGTACTAGCCAACTCTAGCAATGGATGAAACCAGCGCAATTCGGGCTTCTTGTAACTCTTTGTTTTTCCTGAAGCCATCAAGTGCCCTCCAGTCAAAACTCTCCAATTATCAAAGACAGTGAGCAAAGCCAATCAGAACCTGCCTATTTCTGAAGACTGCTTCTACAAAGGGGTGCCATTCTGGAGTGGTGAGCAGTCATCAGCTCCAGAGAACTCCTTGGCTCTTTCACCAGCAACTCAACCTCTATGATACAGGCACCAAATACTAATCCCTCAGTGTGGCATCCTGCTTGTGCTGCAGTCAGGGTCGGGGGCAGAATTGCAGGGCCGGGTAGGAGCAGACGACAAGCCCTGGAAAGGAACCCCACCAACTACAACCTTGCTCCACAAGTCAGCCACGGTAGGCCTGCAGCTCATGTGGTCCCCTTGGCTTCCGCCGTTCTGGGACTATGCGTAAAACCTTGAAGGGAGGAAGGGGTCCCCAGAGTCTGCTAGGACCACTCCCCTGAGGTGTGACTCTCTTACAGGGGTGGCAATAGCCTCCTTCTCTCACTGCCTCTCTCCCCAGTCCTCCCCTCCATTTCCCCTAGATGTCTGGTAGCACCTCCTACTCCTGTGGGAGAGCGGATGGCGAGACCTGAGGGGGTACTGGTATACAGGAGAGTGGGTGAGATCCCAGTGTAGGGGTGGGCAGCTGGTGGGGGTTGTTCAGCTGGCACCGAGTAGGTAGAGGCAGTGAGAGAATATGAAGGTTTTTCGTATTTCGTATCGGGCCCCTTCCTTTCTCTCTCCCAGTCCCCAGTCGCTTCCCCAAATGGAACTTCCTACAATCCCTTCAACACCTAGACTTCTCACACTTGTAACTCTTTCAGAGGATGGATTACTCCTAACTCTGCCGCACCTTTGCATCTTTTGCTTATCAGTTGAGACCAAGCTAGGTTTTGCCTCCCCAAGAATCCTGTTCTGGCCCTGGCTTCTCACCTCATTTCTCTCTCTCTCTCTCTCTCTCTCTCTCTCTCTC
>NW_017731374.1:1710337-1716684 GCF_001890085.2 Hipposideros armiger
TCTCTCTCTCTCTCTCCACAGTCTGAGCTAGAAATGCAACCCTTGATTCTGGCCCAGAGCCGCCATGGCCAGGTAAGACTTTCACCCTTTCAACCCCATTTCCTCATTTGTAAAACGAGAGGGTGGAGAAACGCTTGGGTTGTTCTAGAGTTCTGGGGAAGTCTCTGCCACAAGTGTGTACCTACCTTGGTGCCAAACAACCAGAACAGCCTCTTCATTCCATTCTAAGTAGAAGTGCCTCAGGTCAGAGCAATTTATTTGCAGGCACTTACAATACAGCCTTGCCTACAGTGGCTCCAATTCCATGCTGACATTTTCGATGGAGCTGTCTTAATGGAGAAAAATGACTTCATTCCCTAAATGGGACAGACTCTGGTAGGGGATGGGGTGGGTGGTGGGGGAACTTTTATTTACATGTCACATTTCTCTAATTCTGAGGAATTTAAGCATCCTTTTGGCTTTACTTTCCATTTCCTATCCATTCTGTTAATGAAGATTAATGAAAGGACTAGAATCTATTGAGAAAAACAAATCAAAATGACAATTTTCAGTCCTTTCGCTTAGAAACATGGCATGCCCAGTTTGGGCATCACAAAAAATTCCATCCAGTTAAAACCGTGGTTATTAGGCAATTAATACTTAGTTTTGGTTCTGCTTACTCACTGGAAATGTTGTTTTTCAAAAGCCTAAATGTGACAAGAAATTTCTTCACTCCATTTATCCCTAAGTCGTTTAAATATCATTTCATAATTACAAATGGGCTTTTCCCTACTTGTACAGGCAGGCTATGGCTGGTCTTCTTATCTGGGATATGAATGTGACAATATCTTTATTTCCAGGGTGACAGAAAGGAGCAAATGAGGTCATGGATGGGAGAGCTCTTTCCAAATTCCAAAACTCAAACACAAGGAGGCAACGCAGTCCATGGCAGTCCTGGACAGGCTTTCAGCTTGAAGGTCAAGTGTCCTTTTGACAGGATGAGCCTGGGCTCTTTGGAGAGAATGGGGATGGAACTAGGTCCTGGGATACAGCTCCATTAGCACCGTTTAAAAATCTGAAAAGCAAACGCTTACACGAGACTAAGGTTCCTCCATGTTCTTTATTTCTCCTGCCCTTGCACAACTTATTCTCACAAATGCCACTTTACCCTCTGCTAAAGGAGTGATAGCTCTGTGAGTCCAGTTCCTCAACCTCTAAATTGGAGGAATTTGCAAATGGTCATGTCATGTGGTCCTGCCTAAAGTTTCTCTGTGAATTTGTCCATCCCACATCCACAGTATGTCTATGAAGATCAGATCTCTGTGTTCTTGGTGCACTGGGAAATTCTGAGTGCCACTACAGTCTTATTGCTACTCCCCCTCAAATGTAAATGTGCCTCTGAGCAAAACAATAAAGGCTTCCTCCTATGTAAGGAACAGCTCTGGAAGAGATTTAAGACATAAGGGGCCAGAGCAGAGTTTTCAGTAGAGGCTTCTAGATTTATTTCTTTTCATTCTCAACCTGACAAAGACCTGGCTAACTGATCTATTGAGGAAAAATAAACTCATGCACATTTATATCTGTTCCCTGTCACACTGGGAACTGAGCTATCCTGGTTCTATCCCCATCGCTTCAGCTGTCAAATGAAGTATAGTCCTTTATGTTTATCTCACATGTACTAGAAAACTAGCACCAGAGAAGGAACTCTGACCAAGTAAACCTTTTATTTAGAACATGCCCACTAGGGCATCACAGAAAGAGCAGATCTCATTATTCAAAGCAACAAGGAGGCAGAAGATTTGAAATGTCAACCTTTTTGTGTATTTCAATAAATATTTTAATCTGTCTAGTATCAGGGATTCACTTTAATGAGACCAAGTATTTATTGACCGATTATATTTATTGACCGATTACTTTCTACTCAGCATTGGAATGGGAGAAGACAGAGTTGGTGAAAGCCTCAGGCTGCCCGTAGAAATCTGACATCTGAAGCATGTTTTACTGATCATTTCTAGGACCTCCCAGTCTCCTGGTGAGGCAGACAAGTCTGTGCTCTTCTGTATAAAACCAAAGCAGAAGAGCAGGCGTGACTTGCCCGAGGATACGCAAATGGTTTACCACCCTAGTCCAAGCCAACTCCCTGGGTACCCGCATCTCAGGCTTTCCCCAAGTCCATGGGTTATGTTCCTAGGAAGAAAGGGCCTAGAGTCTAGAGTGCTTGGGGATGACATATGTTGAATTGAAACGAAGAATAAGATCCAAGAGATCTCAACATGGGACAGTGCAAAAAGTGCATGCCCTTTTGTAAACCTGAAACTAATAATAATAATAATAATAATAATAATAATAATAACAACAACAACAAAGTGCATGGCCAGACAATGATCTGGGGGAGAATGGACTGCAGCCAGCACAGCACCACTGGACATGGCTCTGGGCAAGTCTACCCTTGATAGACCAGTGAGAAGGTAGCCTTCCATGTATGGATCCTGTCTTTGGGTTATGTATGTACCAGATGGTCTCAGGACAGCCCAGTGTCTTCCCAGAAATCAAGAGCTTTGGACTTCTCTCAAACACACCTGAGATACTAGGGGGTCAAGGGGTTATTGCAGCTAAAGTTTCTGATTGGCCCTGTGGTCCTGGCTGCCTGGAAAGTCCAAAGATTTGCCGTAGCTTTTGCACCCCAGACCAGCCTTCCCAGATGCTGTGCTCATAATCTGACTGCTCTGCACTTTAGAATCCATTATCAACAGATGTGTCAGAATCCATCCCTCAGATCTCAAGGGGAATAATGACAAAAGATTGCAAAGGAATGGCTTGATAAGTAGAGCGAAAACTGAGCTAACAACACATAGTCCACCCAGTTTTCTACTAATTTTTCTTGCATTTACATAAAAGCAAACACCTGGATGGACTAACTCCTGCCGGTACAGTGCCCTACAGCATCCAATGCACTTCTATATGTTTGTGCATGCAATGCCATATTTGTATTAGTAACTGATTTTTCTATTTGAGTGATGACGAAGTTGAGACTTGGAGAAATTAGTGTTTGGCCCAAGGATGCTGGTGCCGAAGTTTCTGAATCCAAAGCCTGCGATTGTTCTAACATACTAGGTGGTCATTCAATGGCACTTGATGGAATTCAAGAGAATCCATGACTGTAATTTTGGGATGCTTGAACAGAGGAAGGGAGGACCATGAGGGCCACCACCTTAACCCTGGTTCAGCTATAGCAGTTTTAGTTTATCTTATACACTGGATTTCATATACAATTTCATTTGAGTCAAAGGTTCTGGCATTTAAAAAGTGCTGAAATTCACTATTAAAACTTTGGTTCACCTTTGTAGATGACCCTATGGTTAGGTGACCCTCTGTCATTCATGGCAAACCAACCTGAGGTTTGCGTCCCAGTTGTACCACTGAATCTTCGTTTGACCTTGACCAAGTCACTTCCTCTCTCTGACCTTAGTTTCCTTATCTGTAAAATGAGGATATTGGACTAGATCAGCTTCCAGGCCTGACAATGTGGGGAAGGTTGAGGGAGGCGTGGAGGGTGTTGTAGTCTTCTAAAATAAAGTACCCATGTTTCCTGGCTGGAGGCCAGATTTAGTAAGTAAAAAAAAAAAAAAAAAGTACAGGCCACCCAGTTAAATTTGAATTTCAGATACACAACCAATACTTTTTAGTATAAGTATGTTCCATGCAATATTAGGGACATAATTATACTCAAAAAACTATTTGTTATATATCTAAAATTCAGATTTTCTGAGTGTCCTGTATTTTATTTGGCAACCTTGCCTGGGAAAATATCCTGTTCTGTCTATCCCTTTAGCAAAGAATTGAAAAAAAACGAAGAAGTGAATGAACAGTCAAAAACGTGTTAATTTTTGCTCTTGTTATCTTGGTAAAATCTTCCTTTTTGATCTTTCAACTTGTGATATTATAGCACCCCAAAATATTAAATATAGAAGGTAAAGAAAATACTATTTCCAGTTCTTTTTTCTTTTAACTTCATGTATTTGTGTTTAAGGAACACGATTCTGTGTCTGCCTATCACATTTTGTATTTGTCTTGGGGAGATTTTTTTCCACATATCTGATGATCTAACAAATGGCTCTTGACTTGATAAGCCTCTCCTCTCCTTGCCCCAAACACGTTCTTTTGGAAAAAACCCCACACTGCCAATACGAGGAATTTTGCTGGCTGTCGGAATTTCTTTCAAACCTTATTATTTATGTTTTAATACACACACACAATCCACACTTGCACTTTTTGCTTTTCAGCCAGTGATTGCATGTGGCTGGTGGTTTGGCGATTGTGAAATAGTCTTGAAATATCAGTGAGGAAAGCGTTCCTCCTGCATTTGTGGCTCAACTCCCCGCAGTTTCTCTCTGTCTCCTTGGGCAGCAGGAAGCACCAACTTGGGGTGGCCCTGGGCCAGGGAAGCAAAGAGGCCAGCAAGACAGAGCTCCCTGCATTCATTCGTACATGTGCTCCTAACATTTTTTCATATGTCCTTTGCAAACGTTATTTGGTTCTACTGGGAAACCATAGGTATCCAAGACAGAATCAGTGGGACACCTGGGCATTGCTAAGTTCACAGGTGGGGAGGGATTAGCTGAGTGTCCAGCTGGACAAAGGCCCCTCCACCCTGACCCTCTATATGCTGGCCATCTTTGCACGGACATTTGAATAAAGAGGTGGTGTGTGTAAGGAGGTGCTGTGCCTGAGAATCTGCAGGCTTGCGTTTTCCTGCTGGGTCTGCCAGGGACTCACTGCCAGTGTTTGGGTCTCAGGGTCCATCTGGATATTGAGGGTTGGTTGAGCTGATCTCTAAGAGATGTTCTAGTTCTTCCATTCTGTGATTCACTCATTTGTTTATTTTGCAACGGTTTGTTCATTTGAACACAGGCCTGGAAGTAGGAAATTCTGCAGCTTGGGAAAACAGCAACAGACTATCGGACTTACTGTTTCCATTTGTATTCACCCAGAGAGACTTTAGATGGGAAATCAAGGCAAGTATCAGAACACAGGGGTATAACCAACTTCCCTGCAGTGAAAACTTTTATGTACTCTGCACCAGGCTCTGCTTAGGGGACAGAGATGAAGCAGGCAGAGTCCCTGCACTGGGAAGCTAACAGCCCAGGGGGACAGGGACACTGGCCGTCACCATAAGCTATGGCTTTTGCAGTGGTGGAGGGAAGGGCAGAGCTCTGAGGGAGAACCAAGGAAGAACCAAGGAAGAAGTGGTTCATTTACCTCTGCTTATTTCTCTTGTGGAAGTGATATGTTGGACCATTGGGGCAGCAAATAGAGGAAGTACATGAAATCAAAAATAGAGGAGTCAGGAGGAAATAAAAGTTCTAACCTAACAGAAGCTCAGAGGGCCCCGACGGACCAGGGATGAGTACGTTTCCCTGCTGTTTTGGAAGTTGGGATATTGCTCCAGTGTAGAGCTGGGCTTAGGAAACAGAGCCTGCCTCTTTGGTCAAGAAGTGACACTTGCTAGATGTCAATGGCACAACATTGGATGCTCTTGTATCCTTCAGGAAGGGACTTGGGGCTTCCCATGGGAGGATGGGGAGGCCACTCTCAGAGGTTTTGTGTTCCTCTTCAGGCCACCTGGTTTGGCCACTGCCGCAGATGGGGACAGGCTGGGCCCATGAATGCCTTCTGTTCCCAGACTCCCCACTGAGGTGTAAGAACGCCCATCCCAAAGGGCATCTCTCATATCCAGGCTGTAGTAGTTCACGTGGAGGTGGAAGGCTGACCTGGGAATAAAGAGCCATACTGCCGTCATGACCCAGGGCTCCCAAATGCCCTTGTGGAGGAATGTGCCTGGTGTCTGTAATTGTCCCTTATTTCAATTCCATCGCTCTACTTGAACCCAAACTCTTCACCTGCCTGGGAGTTCACAGAATAATCCACCCATGCATCCACACATCTCTCACATGTTATACACAGTCCTGGGTGCATTGTCAGCAATCAATAAATATTTAATAGTACGTCAATTATACCTCAACACAAATAAAGTTACAATGAAGTCATACTGAATTAGGGTGGCCCCTAACCCAGTGACTGGTATCTTTATAAGAGAAAAGAGAGGGAGATTGAACACAGACACAGGGAGATGGAGCCGTACAGACAGGGGAGAAAAGAAGGCCACTTGATGTCACAGGCAGAGATTGCAGTGACGAGTGCAGGCTAAACTTTGCCAAGGATTGCCAGCCACCATCAGATGCTAGGAAGAGGCAAGAAGAATTCTTTCTGAGGCCTTCAGAGAGAGCCTGGAAAAATCAAACAAACACTTAGCACAATACCCTATAGATCTATCCATGTTGCCACAAATGGCAAGATTTAATTCTTTT
>NW_017731374.1:1716704-1734519 GCF_001890085.2 Hipposideros armiger
ATATATATATATATATATATATATATATATATATATATATATATATATATATATATATAATCGCACGTCTTCTTTACCCACTCATCTACTGATGGAAACCTAGGTTACTTCCATATCTCCGCTATTGTAAATAAAGCTTCATGGAACACAGGCTAAAGGGATGGTTCCCAGAAGGGCGGGGGTCAGGGGATGGGTGAGAAGGTGAAGGGGAATATAGTTAATAATATTGTGATAAGTCTACACAGTGACAGATGATGACTAGAATTAGTGGGGTGATCACATTGTAAGGTACAAAAATGTCAAATCACTATACTGTACACCTGAAACCTATACAACCAATATAAGATTGTGTATCAACTATACTTAAATTAAAAAAAAATTAAAAACTAACAAACAAACATGCCATGGCTGACTAAATACTGAATGGGCTCAATAAACAGGGGAAATATAGGAAGTCATCATAGGCGTGTGTAATGGAGGGCTCTGTAAGCTGGCATTTGAGCTGAGGCCTAAGAAGCTCTGGGCTTCCGCAGCTCCATTCCCCAGGCATAGGAGCCAGAGAGGCAGCCCGTAGGAAGGTGCTGGGTGGGCTCCTTCCATCGTACAAAGCGCTGGGTGGGCTAAGTCAGAAGGCCTGCCGAAGAAATGTCAAGCGAGCACCGAGATTTGAGTAAAATATGAGGCTAGAGAGGTTGATTGAGGGCAAATCGAGAGCACATGCAATCGTGTTTGGACTTGACTTTACCAGTAAAGGGAAACTACGTGGATTATAGTCCAAGAACTTCATTTCCATTGGAGCTCGAGAATCTCCTTTTGGAGACGTTTAAAGTTTCTCTAGAACATTTACAAAGGCCTTGAATATTGATTTGAGTCACCCCTAAACAATTCTGCTGAACACTTCCAGGCTTTCCGAATCTGGGTGTGTCCTGCCTTGCTTCTGCCTCTGCAGATTCTTGGCCACATTGTGATGACACCTTGCTGCCCCACACTGTGGCCTCTGAAGTCCCCACATCTAGGGGTGACAGAAACCAGTCATGGTAGCCATAAATCTTGGGTGAATCCCATGCTGACTTTACTTAGATGCTGCTGAGGCCAGAGCAATGAGAGAAAATAGTGCACTGTTTTCTCAGCAATGCTCAACCCCTAAGTTAGAGAACTCCTTTGTAAACCCTCCTTGAGGTCACTTCTTAAAGTCAATTCTCAGCTCTCCCTTCCAAAGCAATTCCAGTAAGAAGTGCCTGTGGCTGGGTGCAAAATAGTGATCCCCAAATGGCTACCATAGAATTTAATTTTTATTGTCCTACTTCCTGTCTATATGATATTGATGGGAGAATTGAGAGAATTGGAGGAATAAGGCTTATAAGCATCTGGAATTTTTGGAGATGGGGCAAGTCATATTTGAAAGTTCTGGGCTAGACACTGTTGAATGGTGTCCCCCCCAAAAGATGTGTTGAAGCTCTTACTCCCAGCACCTTACAAAGTGTGACCTTATTTGAAAATAGGGTCATTGTGGATGCAATTAGTCAAGTTAAGATAAAGCCTTACTGAGTTAGGGTAGGCCCTTAATTCAATATGACTGGTATCCTTATGAGAAGATAATGTGGACACTCAAGGAGAGAATGCCATGTGACTACAGAGGCAGTGACTGGAGTGACGCATTGCAGGCCAAGGAACACCAAAGATTGTCAGCTACCACCAGAAGCTAGGAAGAGGCAAGGAAGGGTTCAACCCAGAGTCCAGAGGGTCCCCAGAACTGTTGGAGAATAAGTTTATATTGTTAAAGCCACCCAGTTTGTGGCACTCTGTTCTAGTAGCCTTAGGTCTAATGCAGACACATATGAGGTCAGACAATTAAGTTCATGAACTCATCCTAGAAAAAGTGCTACATACCTCATTGCTGAATATCACTATGGTTGCTTTTGAAGTAGTCCCCTTGGGAAGCTATGCACTGATGCCAGCACCTAGTCCACCCTTCAAAGCAATTTTGGAACTCTTTTTCTGGAATGGCCATCAGAGCTGTTGTCGTATTACCCTTGATGTCCTGAATGCCACAAAAATGTCTTCCTTTCAATATTCCCTTAATCTTCGGGTAAAGAAAGAAGTCATTGGGGGCCAGATCAGGTGATTAGGGAGGGTGTTCCAATACAGTTATTTGTTTACTGGCTAAAAACTCCCTCACAGACAGTGCTGTGTGAGCTGGTGCATTGTCGTGACACAAGAGCCATGAACTGTTGGTGGAAAGTTCAGGTCGTCTAACTTTTTCAGGCAGCCTTTTCAGCACTTCCAAATAGCAAACTTGGTTAACTGTTTGTCCAGTTGGTACAATTCATAATGAATAATCCTTCTGATTTCAAAAAAGGTTAGCAACATTGTTGCGACAAGTTTGCGAACTTAATTGTCAGACCGCATATTGCTGAAAGGGACTGAGAGTCTTTCCATCCTATCTTGCCCCAGGAGCAGTGCTCTGCCTGTATTAGAGGTGGACGGCATCTCCTGGGCAGGAAGGTCCACCGGCATTCTTCCAAAGAGCATTCTGAAGTATCTGCTAGCACATTGCTAGGTGTCCCCTGGATGTTCAATAATGCCTGCTTACACCAGATTTTAAGTTATGGTTAAAGCTTCATTAGAATAACATTGAGGGGAATTAAGACTGTGGAAAATGTTCATCACATTCCTCCTTCATAAAACTTGCCACTTTCTATGGCCCCTGCCAGCACGCCTCCATTTGCACACATGTGCATGTTTTTGCCAACTCAGCCCACATTTATCCTTGTGACCTACCCTTTCCCCCATGCAATATTGCTGTTACATCATCTTATAATGTCAGTCTAATATTCCATCCGGTCGTTATACCACAATCATTTCACCATTTCACTCCTGTTGGTTATTAATTTTTTTTTAAAGATTTTATTGGGGAATTGGGGGAGGGAACAGCCTTGGAGAATTGGGGAAGGGGAACAGACAAGTTGCTGTGCTTTTGTTCTTCAGTTTAGTTGTGGAGGACGTCGCTTCACTGGCCCATGTTGGTATTGTGGTCATTGTGCTCTTCCCGGCTGAAGCAGATCGGTTGCCGGCCATTGGATGGCCCCTCACAGCGGCTCACAGCAGCTCATGGTAGCTCACGGCAGCCCACCTCCAGGTCGAGTTATTGTTTATCATCTTAGCTGTAGAGGGTGCAGCGTCACTGGCCCATGTGGGATCCGAACTGGCGGCCCTGCTGCTCAGAGCTTGCACTCCCAAGCCATCTCTTAACCAACGAGCCACTCAGCCAGCCTTGGTTATTAATTTGAATGATTTGAATTTTCTCTCTTTTTTACTCATTTAGATAACATTGCAAAGAACATGTTTGTGTTTATACATTTTTCTTTCAGTTTTTCTGAGAAATAATTGACATACATCACTATACAAGTTTAAGGCATATATCATGATTTGATTTACATGCATTATGAAATGATTACCACAAAAGGTTCAGCTAACATCCATATTCTCATATAAATATAATAAAAAATGTGTTTATAAATTTTGATTCTTTTGGATTATCTCTTTTAGACAAATTTCTAGGACATATTTACTAGCTCAAAGAGTACAAATAGTGTTAATGATTTTGTTATATATCACTATACTGTTTTCTAAAAGAACAAAACCAAAACAGTGCCATCAAAAAATATGTATCAAACAGGCTTCGTTACATCTTTATTTTCTGAGGTTGAAAATGTATTTATTACTTTTGTAGAATTATGTGAACTGTTATTTTCCCATTACTCTTTTGGGTCCTAATTGTACTCGTTATTCATACATCACAGAAATAAAAGTAAACCATCTGTGCTACATATTGAGAAATAAATAGCTTCATTTTTACTATAATGGCATTTGTATTTATTGAAGAAAGTTACATTTTTTAAAAAGAGTTGTTGTTATAGAGTTGATTTTTTTTCCTTTGGAAGTTATACTGTCATTTGCTATTTATCAAATAAACATTCCTCCAAATTTGTGATGAAATATTCTGTTTTACTTCTGTTATTTCTATGACTCATTTTCACAGTTTACTTTTTAATCCATTTGGGGTTTATTTTTTCATATAATATAAGGTGTAATCTAAATTTATCTCCAAATTGTGATCCAGTTACATAAAATGACTGATTAAATCAGAGTTAATTATCCCAATTAGTTTTGAAGCTTACTTGATTATATATTAAATAATCCTATGTTCTTTTCTCTGTTATAAAAATTCATGTTCTTTACTTTTTGAATATTGCAAATTTTTATTAATTATTGCTGCTTTGTGATTTGGTTTAACTCCTAGTAGGTCTGCTTGTTTTCCCAGCATTTTCTCTTTTTGTGCGTGTTCTCATGCATTTATATATCCAATGAGCTTTATATTAATTTGCCAAGTTCTAAAAGGAAAGCATTTGATATATGGGTTAGTGTCCATTTAAGATAAACATCCATTATCGGGTGGGTCAGGGTGGACTGAACTTGAGTCATTTCTGGGCTTTACAAGTGGACCATCCCCGGGTATGAACCCTATCCTGCCACCTGCTATCTTGTCCAGGTTGTTTAAACCAACCTGAGCCTTACTCCCCCTTAACTACACAGAGATAGTAAGGCCTACTTCAGAGGGTGTCATTCTAATTAAATGAGGGAAGGGATATGAAACACTTAACACAATGCCTGCCATGATATGGGCACTTAATTTTCATTTCCTTTTAAGTTTCTCCCAATCACAATCTGTAGCTTCTTTTGAGCACCGTAAGCTTGCCCCCAATTTTTATGTAGTGCAAGTGGATTCCTTTGCCTCTGTATACTTTCACAACTGTTTCTTGCCGACACCCACGAATGCGTAATACATAGTAGAGACTCTGCAAAAGCTAGTTGTTATTATTATTATTAGTAGTAGTAGTAGTATTACTATGATTTTTTCTAGGGTTTCTGCTTGAAGTAAAAAATCAACTCACTTGGGCACCGCAGCTATTGCTTCAATTGAATTAGTTTCAGAGTTTTATCCCTTTTCCAGTATGGAAGACATGATGATCTGAGTTAAGTTCATTACTGAACTAGTCAGGGGAGTGGGAGAATTAATGTGCTTGTAAGAGGTATGATGGCCGGTAAAAAAAGTCACGATGGGGCCGGCCGAGTGGCGCAATGGTTAAGAACTGGCTTGGGACGCCAGAGGGCCCCGGTTCGGATCCCACATATGAGGGCCAGTGACACTGACTTCCACAGCTAAGATGCTGAACAACAGCTCAACCTGGAGCTGGGCTGCCATGAGTCGCTGGCGATGGCACCAGCGACGGCGTGGGCTGCAGTCCCTGCTGCAGTGGATTGCCATGGGCTACCATATGTAGCCAGCAGCCAGCGTGAGCGGCCTGCAGCCGCTGTGAGCCGCTGTCCAGAAGCCGGCGACTGATATGCCTCGCCCGGGAAGAGTGCAATGATGGTGCCAACTTGGGCCAGTGAAGCAACGTCCTCCACAACTAGACTGAAGAACAAAAGGACAGCAACTTGTCTGTTCCCATCCCCCCAATTCCCCAATAAAAATCTTAAAAAAAAAATCACGATGTTCCTCTGGGTAAGATTCTTATTCCAACCCATTTCCCAAGACAAACTGGCCTCAATAGAATAGAATGCCAGAGTTTAAAGGACCCTCGACGGCTCATCCAACACCCTCTCTCTCAGAGGGAGGGGAGAGCTGAATTTTCCAAGATTATCCAGCTAGAGCTTGAGCTCAAATTCCACTTCTTTCTCTTTAAAGGGCCCATTCACGAAAAGCACTAACATGGAATTGAAGTCAAGAAAAAAAAATGCTAATATATTTATAGTTTAGGGAAGTGAGAGTCGGTTTGAGTTCGGACCGTTCATTGTTTCTTTGTTATTACTTCAGCAGCTGGTGGGATTGCCCATCCTTCTTCTCCCCTCTGCTGGCCCTGCAAGGTCAGTCAGGTCTTTGCTGCCGGAGGATCATGGTGAGAGCTCACATCATTTGGAAACAGTGGCCCCGTGCAATTTCTACCTGGCGTGGAGGAATGTAGACATTTACAGGCTGTGCTTTCCTCAATGCTTTAACAGAGAGTATCGCTCAAGCACATCTTTGGGCTATTTAAAGCCTACAGTGGAGTGACTTCCGAGTGTGCACATGTGCCCTGGAATCTCAATGGAACACCCGTGTATTCTGAGTGGCCATTCAGTGGCTACTTTGGTGTCATCTTCTACAGGAGTAAACTGTGAGCCCGAGGAGATGAGGGCTGATAACCTTTGGTGTGGTGGCGATGCTACGTGATTACTTTAAATGATTTATTTCTGGATCCAAACCAGAGGGGTTTGTTTATCTGGGGAGTTGTACTTCCTCTCTTCCCTCTCCTATTTCCCTTTCTGAATGGGTCACTTGGGATGTCCGTCTCCACGCGCATCTGTGTGCACTTGAGATCTGAAACCCAAGCTGGTGGCACCACCAGCTGCAGAAGCACGCCACTCACCGTAATTTTTGGAAACCAAAAATGACTGGTCACATCACTGTGATTAGATAAAGCTTGTAATTTGTGTTTGCTGTAGTCAGCGCCATGGTATTTTGGGACAAACAGCCACTCTATGCTACATATAGCTTGGAATTTGCGGCTTTTGTGGAACCTGCCATTGTATGATCAAGGAGGTAAAGGGGAAAGAGGGGGAAGAGAATGGACGGAGGGAGAGCGGTCAGGCAGCCTCACTCAGAAGGCAGCACAGGCCCAGGGCAGCGACAGAGCTCAAAGGGCCCATGAGAAATAGAGAGTTGACTTACCCTCAAGAGAGACCTGGCCAGACGTCAGGCTCCTGAACAGCGCGGCCCTCCTTTCTAACAGCTGGAGCCACTTGACTCCCAGTGAGAGGCTCGGCCCTACCCAGGCTCATGGAGGCATGCAAATCGAGCCAGAGCACGACTTAAGAAGCCCCAGTCTAATTCTCCAGTGACTCAGCTTTTCAGTCTAGCTGATAGATAGTCTCTGATGGAATGCGTCAGTTCTAAAAGGCCAGCCTCTCCCCTGTCCCCAATTCTGGAAACAATGTTCTTGCCTACACAGTGACCTAGGCACCCCACTCCCCCCCCCCGCCACCCATCCCAGGCCAAGAAGGGCACCAGGGATGCAGACCTAAGTCAGCCTGAATTCCAGCCCTCCACACAAAGGCACAATCAGTTCTGCTGTGTCCTCCTTCCCTGTAGAATTTGTGCACTAAAGGTGCCTTCCCCCCCGCGCCCCCAACAAAGAAGGGATATCCCCAAATACACTCATCTCTAACCCCAAATAGGACAGAGAAATGTTGACATAATTGGGCATCCCCTATTTAACTCTGCTTTAATAGCTATTCTGTTACGCCAGGTTTGGAGACACTGTTACTTTACAGGTGGGAAAACTGAGGCTCAGAGAATGAGGCAACTTGTCTAATGACACAGGCCAAGGTGATGGCAGATCCAGTGTGGAACTCAGGTCAGCCTGACTCCTAACCCAGAGCTCTTTCTACTATTCCCTAATTTTAGGACATCCAGATGATGGCCAGAGGCCATAAATTGAAATTGTCACATTCGATCAGTATTTTTGATTGACTGTTGTTTTTCTTGGGGAACATGAACATATAGCAGACATAGACCATGCCCTGAAAGCACTTACTATTTGTGGGAGGTGGCAATATATGCATAGAAAGGTGTGCTAAAATGTAGAAAATGCCAAGTGGCCCTCCAAAAAGAGGGTGTTGGGAGAACTTGGTATCTGGGTAGTGTGATATCACCTTCTACAGGGAGCAGGCATTTGAGCCGACTCTTGGATTTGGACAGAGAAGAGATCAAAAGCAAAAGATCCCTTTCAGCTTGGGGGGAAGTTGGGATTGGAAAGATGTGCTGGGCAGACATTGGGAAAAGGCATTTTAGACAAAGCAGTGAGCATAAGCTCAGGCTTCTAGTTTTAAAGTGGTTGGCATGTTTGGGGGGAAGGCAGTTGGTCATGCAGCCTGGCTGAGGAGGATTGGAACGGTGGGGTGGTGCTCCTTCACATAACTGTGATCAACAGATGCACAGTGACCAGGAAACTCCCTGGAACGGTTGGGTGCTGACGACTTGGCGCATCTCAGGTGTCTCTTGCAGATCCATCTCTCAGGGATCCTCTGGGATACAGTGAGTCAGTCGAAGTGCCTGCCCGTGGCTCCATCTCCTGAATTTTCAACTCAATCCAAGCTCTGTTTCCATAACACCAAATATCTTAATAAAATGTGACAAAGACACAGAGTTGTTTGGGTTATATCAGGAAGAACATCTGGGTATTTGGAAACATCTGGACAGTGTGCCAAAAAAATACACTCCGTGTGAAGTGTTTGGTATTATGGGGCATAGACAGAGTCTGAATCACCAGCACGCCTTTTAGAGTTTGGAAAACGCATTCCTTTGAGGAGAGAAGGAAATTGTCATTCAGAAGTCCCACTTCCGTCTCTGGCTTACTTTCATCTTCACTATTTGTTGCAGATCTGACAAGCAATTCCACTTGGAATATTATAGAAACTGGATGGTTCACCTTTTATTGTTGTATCTCTGGGTAGAAAAAAATAGGCCATCTCCCCTGTTTATTTAAAATCCAATTCATTTGTTAAATCTGAAAAATATTCAATATGACCCTTCTGAGTTTGAGGCACTGTGCATAACTTGAGGACAGAGGGATGGCCAGGATGCTGGCTTGTCTTGCAGGAGGTCACTGTCTCACAAACAAGGAATCTCAATGCGCAGTGACTGGGCTTAATAAAATAAAAGCAGAAGGATTTGAGCGCACAGATGAAAATGTTACACAGAGGGGAGAAGGGAAGAGGATGGGGGAAGGTCCAGTGATAAGGTAATTTTTACCTATTGTCTTCAGGGGTAAATACGAGTGCTCCAATAGAGAAGGGGATGAAGGCATCATGGGCTTTGGAGACAGCAAGAGCATAGGCCTGGAGACATCAGACAGCTAAGAGGGTTGGGGGAAATGTGTGATGTTCACATGGATATTGGGAGAGGTAAGAGGTAAGGTCAGAGAAGTAAATAAGGGCAACGGAGTGGAAGGTACCATGTGTTATAAAAGCTCTGGCCTTATCCTGTGGGTTATGGGAAGCCCCCAAACCTCAAAACACCCCTGCCCTTATACCCTACAGCTAAGCATACACCAACCTAGGACCTATCCATTCCACTCCCAGACACACTACCAACAGAACAAAGTATGTATGTTCACCAGAGGCATGTTCTAGAATGTTCACAGCATCTTGATTCATGCGTCCCAAACCAGAAGTAATCCAATGTCTATCAATAGAAGAATGGCTACGTAAATGGCAATATATTCATATAAAAGAATACTTAAGAGCAGTAAAAAAAGTGAAAAAAGTAATGATACTTCCCAGCACATGGATGAATCTCACAGATGTTATGTTGAACAAGGAAGCCATTTTTATGTAATTTCATTTATAAGCCCAAGAACAGGAGACTTAACCTGTAGTGATTAAAGTCCAAATAGTGGTTTTGTGGGTGGGGTTTTGACTGGGGGAGGGCACCAGAGAATCCTCGAGGGTGCTTGGGAGTGTTCTGTATCTTGACCTGGTGGTAGTTATACGGGTGTATACATATGTAAAAATTCAACAGACTCTATGCTTAGATTAGTACTGTACACTTTATTGAATTTTTTAAACTCAATAAAAAGTAAAACAAAACAAAACCAACACAAATTTAAAAAGCCACTCCTAAATTGAATTTTAGAAATCTTAGTTGCAATATTTGCCATTATAACCCAGTCCTCTTCCAAGAAGTCATTCCCCTGTGACAGACCCTCCTGTATCTTCTATGGGAGTTTGTTAGAGACAAAGTACTCCTTAGCCAGTGAGAACAACAAAGGCAGCAAATGCACAGAAAGGCAAGAAAGTGAAGCAAACTTTTGGTAAATTTCACTCAGAACCTCCGCCTCTTGGGTGACAAAACTCCACGTGTTACTTGTACCCTCTTTACTCTATTTATCTTGGTCTGTACCAGTCCCCCTGACCTATAAGTAGGAATTCAAGTCTCTCTAATCTTATAAAAGACAAAAATAAATAAACAAAATTCCCCCTTTGGCCCTGCCTTCTTTCCAGCTTTCTCTCTCATCTCTCTGTTCCTCCCTTAAACCAAACTTTCAAAAGAGTTTTGCAAACTCACTCTCTGCGTTTTCAGGTGATAGTCACTCTTCAAATCATTGGATGCTTTTCTCTCCTTGTCTTTGAGGTGCCAGCTTACTCTGCCTCTCAGCTGCATTGGGCATTGATGATAACTCCCCTCCAGCCTGAAAATTTCTCTTCCTTAATTCTATAAGAACCAGCTCTTCTGGTAAGCAGAAATGGTGATCGTCTCCACCTCCGTGAGTGCCTGTGATGGAAAGAATAACTTGGAAGCCAAAGTGGATTGAGGACCAGGCCAGCTGGATCCGCTCCCAAGGGACCAATCCTTTGCAGGCCAAATTTCCTCAGAATGAATTGCAAATACGGTGCCAATTTATTTAGAACCTCTGTGTGTAACGTTTTACATAATTGGCAAAATGTAAATTGGTCCCTCTCTCATCCAAGCATCCAAGTACAAAACGTCTTTGAGTGGAAGTTAAAAAAAAACAACAACAAAAACCTTACCAGCAACTGCCTGGTTCAGCTGTGTATTTTTGTGACATGCTCGGGCAAGGGCTGTCAGCTGAGGCCAAAGAGCATGTTGATGTGGGTTCTTTATGTTGGTGATTCATTTTACTATCTAAATTTAAACCCTTTATTAGTCCTCCCAAGAAGTTGGTCTGATTCAGAAAAATCACAAAAGACAACTGAAGGGAGTTCCAGAACCACAGACACATGGGAACCTTTTTTTTTTCTTTTTAAAAGAACATTTAATCTCCTTTGGCCATGGGAAAGAATTATCAGGAGAACCTGTTTCTGAATATAACCTGTATTAGAAAAGTTTCTCCCCATCCCTACTAAATAAATATGGAACAAGTAGTTAAAGAATATTGTGTGAAGGTGTCACAAATTATGATCCTGCCAGGCCACACCCACCACCCCGTGAAGATGGATTAAATATAAGAGGACTTTGCAACGAGATGGAAAAAATCGTGCTGAGAATGCATGGAGGAGAAAGGGGACTTGCTCGGTTCAGATTAGAAGGACAGCTGTGATTGGCAGGAGGGCCAAGGAAAATTCAGTTTCTGGAAAATAGTGTTTCTTAACCTTGAATGCACTTTGGAATCACCTGAGCAGCCTTAAAAGAAAATGCCGATGGCTTGGGTCTCACTGCCAGGTCTGAATGTAATTGGTCCAGGGTGTGGACTGAAGTGTGGGGCCTTTTACAAGCTCCCCAGCTGATTATAATGTGCAGCCAGATGGAGGATTGCTGCTTGGAGGACCGTCCAGCTGCTGGGAGCCTTTTTCCAGAGGATCAAGAGCAATGGTTCTCAAAGTGTGTTCCCCAGAGACAGCATCAGCATCACCTGGGAACTTGGGAAATGCACATTGTTGGGCTCTATCCCAGACCTACTGACTCAGAAACTCCGGGGATGGGGAGATCCAGCAATTTTGTATTTATCAGGCCCTGCAGGTGATTCTAAAGTGCTAAAATCTGAGAACCACCTCTGTAAGGAAAGGCAGCCTTGAAGAGGGCCAAGGGAAGAAAGCCATGGTGAGCCTAGAGAGGAAGGCAGGCTTCCCTCAGAGCCAAGGTCAGGGTCAAAGACTTAACCTGCAAGGACTTTCCCTAAGGAGGGGAGCATGGGAGGGAAACAAAGGTGGGAGCCAGAAAGGTCAGACTTAGGCAGAGTGACACCAAACAGGTCCTCTTCCCGGTCTAGGGACCTGCCATTACGGTCCCACATTCCTCACACTTAGCTCAGCTTTCTCAGCTAAACGGCGGATGGAGGGTGGGACACAGTAATGCTTCTCCCCTCTGTGCAGGGGGTCTGGGCTGCTGCAGGGATCTGAGAAACGAGGCTGGGGGTTCACCTCGTAGTAGAAATAGCAGCACCCCGTCCTTATTCCTCAGGGTGTGCCTTTGGCACCGGTTCCCTGTGGAGTGGGAGCCAGGCAGGGCCTCTTTGCTGCCTGGCTTGCTTTCACTTCTGCTTTTCCCTCTGACACCCAGCACAATGGCTCTGGGGACCGTTGTCCCTTCCTCAGAAGAGTCAGATACCAGGAATGAGTGTGTTTCTGGGGAGCACAGGAAAGGCAGACTCTGCAGCAGGAAGATATGTTGTTTGGCTCACGTGGCTTAGTTTCCTTTAGCAAATATTTCAAGCATGTCTCCTCTTGAGCAGGTTCTTGGGCCAGCCTCTGGGGAAACACAGGGAGGACAGAGACCTGGACCCTGGGGAGCTTTCAGTCACAGGGGAGGGGTTTCCTGTGCAGGAGAAAAATTCACAGCTCCATGTCTTCTGCCTGAGAGGTGCAATAATTAGGGGGATGCTTTAAGTTCATATCCAGACCAGGACATGTTGGATGGTAAAAGTGTGAGCTACTAACAGTTATGCCAAGACAATAGGTATAATCTGGGGCTCTCCTGGGCAACCAGGATGCATGGCCATGTTAGCCATACTACGCAGAGGGTGCCATACTGGTGGGTAGCAGTCAGCTCTCTACAACCTGGGGCTAGACCCTTGTGTGGCTCCCCTGTGTGTTCCATGCTCCACCACATACCAGCTCCTAGCGTCAGCACCAATCCCGCGCAGAGCATCATGCCACTTCTGTGAGGACCGGCCATAGCACTGATGCTCAGCTATAATGCCCAGGCTCCTACCTTGGGCACCATCCCCAGCTCTGCTTGATAGTCTGACTGTGCCATGTTGGCCAGTGTATACATCTTCTCAGTTCCTCATCTGTCTCCTCCATAAAATGGTACTCCAATGTACAGAGGTTTGTTGGGTCTGGGTTGACCACTAAGATCCGGTTTAGACACACACCTTTGCTCCCTCTTAAGGTCAAAGGTAAATACCTGAATTTCATTTATACTGTGCCACCTGTGAAAAAGTCTTACTGAGTTTGGACAGCGATTTCCCCACTCAGTGTTCACACACAGTGATGTGTGAACATTAAAACAGGTCTAAAATGATTTCTCCAGCTCCAATTAACATTTCACGAGTGCTAACTATGTTCCTGGCACAGAACTGGGTGCCATAACACATTCAGGCTCTTTTATCTTAAGTTTTACAATATGCTTGTGATGTCGGCTATGCTAGATCCCTCTTATAGATAAGGGGAAACAAATTCCCCAAGTTCCATGGCTCAGAAACAGCGAGACTATCTCTGCCCTCAGATGAGGGGCAGCTTAAGGAAAGGACCCAGATAAGGTCACACAGTGTGAAACTGGACTCATGAGGAAATTTGGGGATCCAGGGCCAGGATTAGGGTGAGGCGAGTGAGGCCACCACGCAAGTGCAGGGTCAGAGCTTGTCTTTATTTGAAATTTTGATATTTTGTTCATCATGATACATATTTTTTTTGCATGCATTTTGATTTTTAAGGAGAGTGCATTAAAATGTTATTGAGTTTTGGCATCCTCTTAAATGTTGTGCCTGAGGTTAGTGTCGCACTTGCCTCATCCGACTCCTGGCCCTGTGGGGACACCCCTACAATGCTTGATACGCAACATAGTCACTCACTGCCCGTGCCCCTTCCCCCCTGGCCACTGTGGATTTGTATTAATAAACCACATGATCTGGTCTCAGGCCTTTTGGGCTCCAGTTATGTGTATAGTTCCCCTCCTCTTATAACCCTGATCAGTATCCTGCCCACTCCTCCTGCCAATGTCTGGTCTGTGCTACTAGGCACAGGATGTGTTATGACCTATGATATGTATAATGACCCCAAAGCAAAGACTTGGTTCTTTAGCCTTCACGATCTCTTGGAGGACAAATGCATGTGTTCCTGTGGACTTTGTAAAATGCTGATAAACGCTGCTAGGCCTTATTCTCCTTGGTAAACCCTTTCTTGACCTATTGCCTTCCAACGCCTACTACCTCCATCCCAGCTGGGACCCAGAATATTACTGGATGCCATAATTAACATGTGTTGAGCACTTATTATGTACCAGGCACCATCTAAGGGCTGTACATATGTTTACCCAGTTCACCCTCATAATAAGCTTATCAGGGGGAGATTACCATTAAGTCCACTTTACAAATGAGAAAATTCAGGCACAGAGAGATAAGCAATCCTTGCAAGGCTGTGCAGCTAGTAAGTGGCAGAGCTGTGATTTGAACCGGGGCAGGCCGGTGCTTGATCCCACCCCCTCCCACTCCTGGCTCTTCCTGCTGCTGGTGAGAGATGAGTCCTTCCTTGGGACATTGACGAGAGCCTGGGACAGTGTCTTATTTAACTCTGGCTTGGTGTGATTTTAAATGACGCTAAGCATGTGGGGGAAAACTGTAAATTGCTCTGTTATGGGCTGAATTGTGTCCCCCCCCCCAACCCTCTCCCAAATTTGTACCTTGAAGGTGACACTATTTGGAAACAGGATCTTTAAAGAGGGAATTAAGTTAAAATGAGGCCATTAAGGTGGGTCCTAATAATAGGACTGGTGTCCTTATCAGAAGAGGAAATTTGGACACAGACAGGTAGAGGGGGAAGACCATGTGAAGACAGAGAGAAAATGGCCACTCACACGCCAAGGACAGAGGCCTCAGAAGAAACCCACTCTGCTGACACCTTGATCTTGGACTTCTCGTCTCCAGAACCATGAGACAGTAAATTTCTGTTGTTTAAGCCACCCAATCTGCGATGCGTTGTTATGGTAGCCTGAGCAAACTCCAAATATCCTCCAAAGTATATTTCCAAGGTGAGATACAGAGACACCACCCACCAGCTCTTGGGAAATACCATTTGGGCTGAATCTTGCTGCCACATGCCTTGCTCCTCAGCCTCTCTCATTTGAGCTGCTGCCAATGCTCCTCCAAGGAGCAGAGGGAGGAAACGGTCCTCTGTGGTCACGTTTCTGCTTCTGCTCTCTCTGCATTGCATGTCCTCTGCCCCTTGCCACCTCTATCAAAGCTCCCCTTGCCTTGGCCTGGATTACTCTGCCATCGGCCAGCCTGCTCATCCTCCTCCTTTCACCCACTTCATCTAAAGCTTACAGTTCAACCTTCTGAAGGCATAGCTCTGATCATGTGTGTCATGCTCCTGCTCTAAGGTGCTCCTTGGCTCCCCATTTCTCAAAAGGAAATACATCAGCCCTCAGTAGAACATGGCGTTCCATCTCTTTCCACACCCGTCACTGGAGTCACTGGAACACAATGGAAATTACCTGCTATTCCCCACAGGTTGCTCCTGTTTTCCTGCCCCCAGACCTAGGCTCACCCTATCCCCTCTGTCTAGCGTGCCCTTCTCTCCCTTTGCCTGTGTAAGTCCTACTGATTGCCTAAGCACAGCTCAAACGCCACCTTCTCTGCGAGGCCTTTGCACCATTTCAAAGGTCGTCTCTCCCTTTTCTCAAATCCCATCACACTGTCTCTCAAGCACCGTAAGTTCTTTGCACCTTACATTATTGCTATTTATGTGTGTGCTCCACCCTGACACCCTCCCACATTTGCAGACCTCCTGGGAACCTTCTAGAAGGGAGGCAGCATGGTGGCCCGGGAAGGGAAAGGCACATAGAGCTGGCGAACTTGTGTGTTCATGCCTCTCTCAGCCACATGTTAACCACAGTGGGATAGGGACCCTTATCTCTACAGCCTGAGTGGCCAGCACATAGGAGTTCAGGAAATAATCAGCGAGTGAATGGGCAAATCATCTCCTCTGTCTGAGTCTTAGTTTCCTCATCAACAAAATGGGGATGAAAATAATAATGGCGATAATAATACCAGTTTACAGGATAATATTTGTGAAAAGCATTGTGTAAAGAAGAAATTTCTTTATAAATATTCTTTGAGTATTCTATTAGAAAGCAGACATATCTCTGTCAAGCAAACCATTCATTTCCTGTAAAGCCCTAATGTTCCACTAGATTTTCTATTTTGGCCAATAATAAGTGCATGATGTGTTCAGTGACTCTGCTAGGTGCTGTCATATTGAATCCACCTAATGATCTTAGGAGGGAGGTACAGATAGCGTCCCTACATGATGGAAAACCAGGGTTCCTGACTTGCTTGAGCTGAGTGCGAGTCTCCGCCACGCAGCCTCAGGAAGGCATCTGGGTGCAGGGAACTGAACTGGTCTCGAAGGAGGCGGACCAGGAAACTGAGCCTGGGTGGGTTAAATGGACGGTTCCTCCAGCTGGGGAGTCACAGGGATTTCCAGGATTTATTGGGACCACAGTTCCCCAGCTGGGCTGGATACAATCTTGCATCTTGGCCTTTGTGGGCCTGGCCGGTGACTCTGAAGAATTGGAATTTCGGGGCCTGAGTTGGCAGTGGTCTCCCTGAGCCAGGAGTGGGGTAGCTCTGATGAGTAGATAATTAGGACGCTTCTTTCAGCTGGAGATAAAGTCCAGAGCCTCACTCTAGCCATTATCCTGCCAACCCTAATAGAGCCAGATTGATGGATACAGCGCGGAGGGAATTTGGAACATTCTTGCGCACACTATATCACACTCAATAACCGCCAGTGCACAATGTGGGACTTTTATAAGCCATTACAAAATCCATTTTGAAACATCTCTGGGTGCGACAGCCAGCTGCAAAGCATCTGAAGTATCCCTGACATTTGGGCTTTGGTGGAGCTTGTGAGAATGCAAGGACTGGAGAGGGATTGCGCGCACTCACACAAGCCAAGAGAACTCGATCGTAAGGGAAACAGATGCTAGCGTTACAACCCACTGTACATCTTATACTGTATTTCGGCAAACGCACTAATCCTTCTTGTTAGACAAGAACAGAAACCCCCCAAATGCTTTCCATATGTCCCATTGTCTTCCTGGCCCTTTAATTCTAACTCAAAAGCCCCCAACTTAGCAACCTTCATATTAATGCTAAACATATTACATCAGTTCTAACATTGATATGTTTAATATGAATACAATTAAAGCTGCCTCAACATAATCCTGGTAAGATAAACAGCATTGCTATTATTATAAACATCCCTGCAAGATCTCTTGTAAAATATTATCAATACTAATAGAAGGCCCCCCCACCCCCCAACACACACACACCGATACTAGGACTAAACAATGCCACTGCCTCCCTACTAATAACAAATCCGTCCAGTGATTTAAACATCAGTGCATCCAATGTAAACACCATTATAGCTAATGTAAAACAGCTCCCCGCCCGGCAAATCTTCAACCAGGACGTTACTGAAGAGAAAGAACAGTTTCCTCGGCAAGAATGCGTTACAGCCTGCTGGTGACATTTGCTATAGATTACTTAAGCCCATAAAGAAATGAAAATTGCAGGTCCATTTTGAGCCAGAAATGATGAAATTGGAGAGCGTGGGCTAAGTACAGTATGGCACAGAGCGGCTTCTGCCCAGGGTCTGCAGGCCCTGCGTGGGTTGGAATGCATCCTCCTTGATTGAGTCTTTGTGAGGACGTGGCTGCAGACACACCGTGTCTTTTCAGTCTCGCTTCCAGTCCATGCTCTGCACACGTGTAGGCCTGAAGCTGAAGACGGGCCTTTTCAGAGCTAACATGCTCGCTCACAAGGGCTGGGGTTGGCTGAGCGTGAGCATGTAGATACATCCTCCCTATCATGGCCTTGCCGGGCAGCATGGCACAGAACACAGTCCTGTGGCTTCTGCCTCAAACGGTGGAGCTTTTCTTTCTTTCTTTCTTTCTTTCTTTCTTTCTTTCTTTCTTTCTTTCTTTCTTTCTTTCTTTCTTTCTTTCTTTCTTTCTTTCTTTCTTTCT
>NW_017731374.1:1734754-1826111 GCF_001890085.2 Hipposideros armiger
CTCTCCCTCTCCCTCTCCCTCTCCCTCTCTTTCTTTCTTTCAGGTTACAGAGAAGGCCAGGGCTTCAGGGAGGAGGCCTAGCTCTCTCTCCAGAGTTAGAGCAGGACTCTATTGTGTTCATCCGATTCTTATCTTACCTTGAAAAGAAGCAGACAGACCCCCACACCACAAGCCCTGTGCATTCCTGCCTGTTGCCCTCTTTCTATCCTCTTCCATGACGTATCGGCTCCTGAGTTCTTCTTTGCATTTCCCATTTCTGGAAACTTCTTGGGTGTGGTTCTAATGATCCCATAGTTGCTCTTTTTAAAAAAAAATCTGTCAAGCCCGCTCCTGCTAAATACCCCAACTCATCAAGCTCTGGCTTTGGGGGCTTCTGAAAGGTGATCCCAATAAGAAGCAGCTCTAAACCTCACCACTCACCCAACGGCAGAAGGTCTCCCCGTTACGCCATGAGCTACTGTTCTGACTTCCCAGTTCCTCTAAGGGCTCTCCCTAGGAAATTTCCAAAGGAAGGATCATACCTGTGGGGCGGGGTTATCTGACTTCTACTACAATGTCCTCAGAATTAGAAGGTTCCATTGTAACTCAGAGAAAGGAAAAGGAAATTGCCCAATTATTTGTCCCCCAAATATTTCAAAATTAACTACATCTCCCTTAAACAATTTTCATGAAAAATGTAGGTGTTTTTTTCTACTGATGACAGAACTTGTCAATTACCAAGGAGTTCTCATTTTCTTGGTGTGACTGTGAGAATAAACATCGGTACGTGTCCTTCAAAAATGTTCATTCACCTGGCGCTTAGGGTTAGTTCAGGGTTTCCAATCTCAGTACTATTGACATTTGGGATCAGATATTTTGTTGTTGTTGTTGTGGGAGGGACTGTTATGTGTATTGTAGGATGTTTAGCCTCATTCCTAGCCTGTACCCACTAGATGCCAGTAGTAATCCCCTGGATGTGACAAGCAAAAATGTCATCCAGACATGGCCAAATGTTCCCTGAGGAAGCAAAATCAATCTCTCTTTCTCTCTCTCTCTCTCTCTCTCTCTCTCTCTCTCTCTCTCTCTCTCTCTTCCCCCTGCTCCCAAAGTGCCTCACTCCCACATTTATACTCCCATCGAAAACCACTGAGTCAGTTGGATGAATTGACATCTGACAAACGAATACAGACAAACTCAGATGCAAATTCTTGTTCCCTTATTTACTGCCTGTGTGGTCTTCTTGGGCAAGAAACTTAAATCCATCTGAGCCTCAGTTTCCTCATTTATATGCTGAGATGGATGATATCCATGAACCAGGGGTGTGGGAAACCACCTAGGTCTTCTATATGTAAACCCATGGAGGCTGTGACGCTCTTCTGCATCCTAAATTCAGCATCCCCTCCTCAAATGAGCCCGTGGAGGCCCAGAGCATGGACAGGGCATTCTCATTTCCCCAGAGTCTGGGAAGAAAGAGAGCCGGAATTCCATCCCAGCTAAACATCATATTATTAATGCTGGGCAACTCTTTCCTAATAAAACCCCAGACCATGTAAACACTAGTATAGTTTTCAATTTGTACTCAGATTAGATGCCAGGAGTGTTTGGTTCCATTTTATTTTATTTTATTTTTTAAGTGAAATCTTTACAGTGGATTTGAAAGCGAGCTATTTTCTGCCTCTCTGGAGAAGTGTAAGTTTTGGAAGGCAAGTTTCCCTGGAATGTTTCAGCTTCAATCAGGGTGGATGGAAAAAAAAAAAAAAGCTGGTTAAGTCACATGATAGAATTTCTGGACCCAGATTCATCAACTCCTTTAGGAAGTGCTCTATGGAGTGAAATATGCACAGAAAGGAGGCTTTGTGTCATTCTAAAAGCTATTTTATGTCCTTGGAAAAGCAGGTGGGTGTTTATATTCATACTCTTTTCAGTGTTCTGTTTTAAGGCTCACATACTGCAAATGTTGTATCTTCAAAGTCACCCCAGGGAAAACTCTTCCTATTGGGGCATAATTCTCAACTCCCCACACCCTCATATCTGGGAAGCACAGAACTCACAATATTACTGCTACCCTTGGGGCCCACAGCGAAGACCCCACATCCATTGAGCATCTTCCTGTTGGACTCTGGACATCCAAGAATGAGCAGTTAAGTTTCCTACCCTGAGGGACCCACCGCCTGGCAGGGACAGTGAGTAGACAGACCTCAAGGGAGAAGAGACCCCAAGGGAGCCTTGGCCTATACTTCCTCTTTCCTGCGACAAGGAATTAGGTCTCAGGGGGCTGCTTGAAATGGAGAAGTAGTTCTCCTTCCTGAAGCTTTGAAGATAGCTGAGCTCTCAGCTCTACTGAGAACCCAGGGACCAAGGCACAGAGGTTCCTGTTACAGAAGAACCTGAGAGCAAACTCCCTGTGTGCTGGATAGTGTGTTTGCCAATGGTGGAGACTCTGAAAAAGGGGGTGGGAAGGGAGGGTGGTGAGCTGACCTGTGGGGGTGGCTGGCTCAGTGCCATTGTCACTGTTCAGGGAAAGGGGCTGGCAAAAAAACAGTCCTGGGGGAATAGGCCACTTCCCTCCCAGGGCCGGTCTCCTGGAAAGTGATGAAATGCCCAGCAAGGCCTTAGCCTGCTCTGTGAACTCACCTCCCATCCATTCTCAAGCACACCGATAATCAGGCCACTTGAGCACTATTCTGTGTTTGGACTGAAGGCCTCCCCTGGGCTGCTTTCTCTTCTCATTCCAACTGACTCTGGGGCAGGCCTTCAATGCCTCTACTTCCAATAACCATTGCAATTCACTTCTGCAGTGGATTCCTTCAGGGTTATCTTCAGTCAAGACCTGGTCGTGGAGCAGCAGGCCGGTCTATTAGCCTCCTGGAAATCTCTGCTTAGAAGCCCCTCAGGCACCTTTGCCTCCATGGGGAAGCCTCATGTGAGCTCCCAGCAGAGATGGGGGCTCATCCACTTGCCATCGTACTGGGCACCCCTTCTAGCATCCGCCAGCTTGTCCTAGGGTTCGTCTATGTGTGCATATCTCCACATCACTGTGAGTACCCAGGAGGAAGGAGGGGCCATGTCTGATTTACTTCTGTCTCGTCAAGGCTCGGCCATGTAGGTGCTCAGGCAAAGAATCTTCATTGATTAGGGTTCTGAAAAGAAGACAGTGCCACGGGGTGGGATACCTGCAAATGAGCACATGCCCGTGTATGAACTTAAGGAGATCTGCGAAATTAAAGTTGTCACACGTAAACACTGACAGCTTCCACCTGCTTGTCTGTGACAAGGAGGCTTATGAAATGGGGCGTGCATCCCCTTCCTCCATCCCACTGTTCTCCAAATGCCACTGGACCATCCCGGCCCATGGCGGACGCTTTGCTAAGAGGCAGTGGGCCCAGGGCAGGACAGGGCCGCTCTGACTTCATGTTCATCACCGCTTAGCCCCCTCCGCCCTTTCCCTCGGAACATAATGAAGAATGAGGAGACGGAGGGGGTCAGTGGGCATTGGTGCTGATTGGGAAGACCATCTCCTGGCCTTGATATAGTGACTGAAAAAAGATGTTGAAGCATCAAGAAAGGAATCATAAGGTGAAAACACATAGCCCCCAGACAAGAGGAACAGCCTGAACTTGCCACACGGCAGGAAAGGGAAAGATGATTGATTAGCTGAGATTCCCAGGATCACTGGTTGGGATTTGACGGTAAGTGGGAGGGAGGAGCTGGCGATTCCCGCCACTTGTGCTGGACCCCGAGTCAGAAGCCACTGGGTAGGGGCGAGAGAGGAGGTTTTTCAAACTAGGCCTTGGCAGAACACCCAGAGAAATCATTCGGAGAGCCTCGGTGGTTCTACTTGAGAATTGAACTCCAACCGCGAAGGCCAGGGATCAGCCTTTGCAAAGCAGGGTTTTGCAGGGAAGTGGCTCTCCTGGTTTGCTCATTTAGGGCGCCATGCCCCTGCATGCAATTTGCCAGGAGGCCAATACCCATTTATAACAATTCTTAGGTGTAGGGGTAGAGAGGGAGTCTCTACCTAGAACTAGGAAGACAGCCGCAGAAAGGTTTTTACTGGGAAGGTTGAATTCACACGATGGAATGAAAACTAGATATATTTCTTTATAACAAATATATGTATATATGGCATTCACTATGTGCCAAGAACTCTTCCAAGTGCTTTAGAAATATTGACTCATTTAACCATCAAAACACCTCTATGACATATGTACTATTATTATGGTCATCCTGTAGATGAGGAAACTGAGGAACCGAGAGTTTTAGCTCACTCAGCTCAAAGTGGCAGAGGCAGGATTTGAAACCAGGAAATCTGCCAAGCACTCTGCTTTCTTATATGATAGAACGGTATGCGTAACACGTTTTAAAAATGGGATGGAGATACTATCTCCCAAATTCTTCCTCAGTAAAGGATTGATAAACAGCTTTAGCCAGGTGAGCCCAGGTGTTCAGAATTTACACAGGTTTATGTGTGGGTTTTCCTGCTTTGTTGGTGGACCCTCCTCTGTGGGCCTCATCATTCTTACTATAATAGCTGGAATCTACACTCCCTTTGCCTGAGGGTCTTTATTTTTAGCTTTTGAAAACTGGCATTCTACTACCCTGCTTACAGATCACTCTAAATACCAGGTCATTTTTCAGTTATATAGTATGCCTGAGGTCTCCTTTCTCCAATTACTCTGAAAAATATCTACTACATGCTTTTAACAAATGGGTTTTCTCTGTGTTTTCATAACCTTGAACTCTATGTTTTTCTCCAGTCATGACATTCCATGTCTGACCGACTATCTCTGTCTGCCATGTGCTGTGGGTGATGTGTCGGCTACCTCTGTGAGTCTGCAGTCAAGTCTCTGTGGTGAGCCTGGGGATACAGGTGGGTATGGGACCAAGGAGAGTTAAGAATGAGTGGGGACCCATGGGGCACCTCTGCGCCTGTCTGTCATCACATCTTATCATGACTAACTTCTGGAAGTGATAGTTGCTGCTTCACCTTGGTCTTCCACATGGCATGCAAGTTCCTCTTGTGGCCAAGGTTCTCCCGGAATCATACGATGAAGGGGATCCTCGGAAATCTAATTCCAGCTTACCTGATTTGGCACAGCAGAGTGAAACATGCTGTTGTGCTCTTGTAAGATTTTTCTGTCTACCACCTTGGTGACTGCTGTGTTGGAATGAGGTGGTGCATAAGTAAATAATCAGAAGTCTACCTGTTGAGCGTGACATTGGAGCAAGGGTGGTTGGATGGGTGATTTTAAGCTATCTCCTTCAGCTAAGATAGCTTGATGCATCTCCCCACTCATACCCTGATGTGACTAGCCCTGAGAGTGGGGCCATAACCCTTGAGATACTTTGGCTAGAATGCCCTTTTCTCTGGAAAGTGCTGGAATAAACACTGCCAATACCTGCCTCTGTGACTCAGAGTTACTGAGAAAATTTATCTTGAGGCTTGGAGTGTTGAATCAATACATTTATCAAGTGACCCATACATGTATCTTCCTATGAAGGTAAGGCTAGCTCTTATTTGGTCAGGAGCTCTGATTTCAATTAAGGAGAATAAACAAAAACTTGCCCAGTGGGTAATAGTTACAGTGTGACAGCTGTGGTGGCAGGCCCAGAAAGCTGGACCTCTTCCAGGACTTTTCACTGCTTCTACAATAGAGGCGAAAGCAGGACTCTTCAGTCTCTGTCTTGGGGACTGGTGTGAGCACCAAGCACCTCCAGATGTTAAAGCCAGGAGGGTTCAAGGGGCTGGAGGCCTCAATTTGGGTCTTCTAGAATGTGAGGCTGGTCTTTGATTTCCACTGGAACAGAAATGATATGACGGAAACCCCTTGCCTGGTGCTAGAATGATAAGAGAAACCAACCACATCCTCCCCCACTGTAGGTGTCCTTTTAGGGAGCAGGCCTGAACTGTAGGTAGAGGGGAGAGGTTTTATATTGGACTCGGCTGCAGTGTTATTATCCTGGACAGGACTTTTTAATTTTTAAAATGAGAACATTCTTGTGAATTAAAGTAACTGGAAAACTTATTATCCAGGAATGCCTGGAAAGGTTATGGGACTGACGTGTGTGCCCCCGCCCACACACACACACCTCCCCGAAGGTAGAGAAAGGACTTTTCAATGAGGACTTGTTAATGAAAGGGGTGTGAAAGAATAAAATTGTATTCTGCATGTATCCATCAAATCTGCTCATCAAGTAAACCAGTTACCCTTGCACTGCTTTGTTCCACTGGAGCGCAAGGTGAAGGATCCATTTGGATACTACATACCATAGAGACAGGTAAGGTGAACTCTCTGAGCCTTAATTTCTCAATGCAGGTATAGATGGCAACAGCGAATGCCTCACAAGGAACTTCTGTGTGTTTGAAATGAGATCGTGCCAAGCATTCAGTGGGTGCTCAATAAAAGGAGGAACCTGAGGAGCAACCTCACTTCCTTTCATCGGCAAGGGGCTCCGCAACTTAGACAAAATGACTTGCTGCATTCGGGACAAAACCGAGCGACCAGCAGTGCTTGTCATGTTGACAAAACAGCAATCAATGGCTCAAGTACAAATTAAAACGAGTGTTCTGTATCCACTGCTCGCTTGGAATGCTTGTCTCATCAGGGTCTGGGTTTAAACGGAGAAGTCACACCCCAGGTCAGTGCTCTGAGTTTGGGTGGAAAATGACTAGACGTGACAGCATGACTTTTTATCATGGAGGATCCGTTCACAACGGCCTTTGGGGTAGGTCCATCTGGTTCAAGGGGAAAGGCCTAGCACTCTGGGGGCACGGAGGGTGGGCTGAGACACACACTCGTTCCATGAGCTGAGGAAGGTTCACACCGGTTCCACTTCTTGGCAGAAAGCCTGGGAGGCACAACGTGGTGTGGCAAAGGGCGTGGGCTTTGAATTCCAACTACCTGGTTCATGTCCCAGCTATGCTGTGTGGTTGTCTGGGTAAATGAGATGGTGCCTGTGACGTGCACTCAATAATGGCTTTTCTCTTTCTCCAGCTTTTCTTGTCTTCCTCAAAATTTTCTGCAGTGCCTCCCTTCATCTTTCAGAGGCCTAGCTCCTCTCAAAGACCCCTCTCTCACTTCCTTGTCATTTGGGCTTCCCCTGAACGGGTGTCCATGCCTCACTCTGTCACTTTGGTCCCTGAGCCCCTCTGCTGTTGGTCTCCTTGTGTTTTCTCTCCTGCTCCTCTCATCTGCCCTCTCTCTGTTGCTTCCTCTTCCTCTCTTCCCACCTCCCTCCTCTTTCTCTGTCTCTCCACAGTCTCTGCTTTCACGTGGCTCTGCACATCTGCACAGAGGCACTTTCTACACAGATCCTTTCCCTGCATTCTCCTGGGCCATCTGGCTGCATGTCCAGGCTGCCACCAGGCCAGCTGCCAGGGGAGAGGCAGGAAGGAAGACAGGAGCAGAGCAGGCCAAGGATCTGCCAGCTTACCAGAGAGAGTGGGGAAGGGCCTTGAGAATTCCTTGACTTGGTATCCTTCTGTCCACATTAGCTGGGA
The DNA here is from genome assembly GCF_001890085.2 of Hipposideros armiger. NCBI lineage: Eukaryota > Metazoa > Chordata > Mammalia > Chiroptera > Hipposideridae > Hipposideros > Hipposideros armiger. The sequence goes on from NW_017731374.1 coordinate 1,742,235, forward strand.
CATGACCTGCCCATTGGGGAAGATAACGTCTATCTCGGGCACTCAATCAATTAATTGACACACGCACAGATAAAATATGAAACTTAACAAAAATAAAAACAGGGCATCAACATCTCCATCCCTCGGGCTAGGAAAAAGCATCCTCACGTTTGGCTTCTCCTCCTCCCTCTCTTTTCCTGCCTGTTGTTCGCCTGGAAGCAAGGATGGCCCTGTGTGGAGCATAAGCCAGGAGACCGGTCATTCAGGATAGCTGGCGGCCAGGGCTATTGCTTCAATCGCCAATCCTCTTTGTCTGGCACTTGCCATAAAAACAGGCATTGCAAATTTTGACTGCAATGCCCTTGACTCTGTATGTGTGGATATAGAGATAAGTGAGGGCTGCCTCGTTGCCCATCTGGCAAGGTGAGAGTTGGTGTTGTAAAGATTAAATGTGATGACATATGAGGAAGGCCTGGAGTATCACCTGGCACAGATGAGGGCTTCAGAAATGCCCGTTTCCTTTCCCTTAAGTTGGAGCCGTAATGAGGAATCACAACTCGTGAGCTCACGGCATCTCCGAGGTGGGAAGGGCCTCCCACCTAATGTAGAAAACGGCCTCCTATGGTATGGCCCTGAGAGCTGTAGGGGCAGGCTCTCCTTGATTCCTCCGCTAACGGGGAACTCGAGCCCTAACGCCCACTGACGTTTTGATTAGCGGTCATTGCTAGAAGATGGTTTTTATGTCTCATTGCGTCTGCTCCGCCAGACTTACCCACAAACTTATCACGGAAGCTGCTTGTTTCCCCTCGTGGCAGCCTTTCTGGGGTCTGAGGCCACTTTCTGTGACTTTTTGGTGTCCCTCTTGAGAACAGACATCCCCAGGGTGCTCAGTCACATTTTAAATGACTGAATTTCCTGATCCCTGACTTTTTTTGGTGTCTGACAGGTGATGTGATACAATGGAAGCGTCAGGCGCACAGAGCTGTGTGGGGAAAGCTGTGTGTTGACCCTGGCAAGTCACTTCTGCTCCTCTGTGTCTCAGTTTTTTCATCTGTACAATGGGGATATAGTGCCATAAGCACAGTGCTGGGCCCATAAGACGTTAGTAATCATTGTTTTCCTATCATGCTCTTCCAGACATGGATGATTTGCCCACATCACTCTCAAAGTGTGACTTGGAAGTGAAAGTGCCACTTCTGAGATCTACACTGGACCCCAGCAGTGGACACCGCTTGCTTCTGTGACTTGGATATATTACTTCAACAAAAATCAGCTTGAGGCAGCTTTGGTTTGCAGCATCATACAAGTCCCCAGCCCAGCTCCACTGTGGGTGGGGAGCACATGTGATCTTTGAATCATTTTGTGTGATAGAAATTTCCCTCTTGTTAGAGTCAGTTCTGTTCACCTAAAAACATAATATTCCAAGCACAGCCTGCACCCACCATTCCCTTCTCCCTTTCTGGAGCAGTTGGAGTAGAGGGAACCACCAGTGTTCGTTTAGCAACCAGGGTTGTAGAAAAGCTCTCCTCTCGGAAGGCGAAGAGTGCTTAATTCTATCCATCCAAACAAAGGATAAATGCCAGGCATGAAAATATTATCAATGGGCAATAGAAAAATCACAGACACAAATGAAAAAAAGGTAACCTGGTCATCCTTTTCCAAGTTCCCTTTCATACTCACTTGTGTTTGGACACTTATTTGGCACCTGTTAGTGTCGGCCAGGTGGTAGCAGGGGCCATAGGTTTACAAAAGAAAAGACTACAGAAAAATTTAGCATTGAGACGACTCTGTCCATTGACTTCACTGTTTTTGTAGGTAGAGAAAAGGTGTCAGTGATTGGGCCACGGCTCTTGAGTACCTTGGTCCCTTTGAGGAATGCCACTTCTCTGGAAATAGAGAGGACCTTCTAGTCAGGGCGGTCCATGCAAGTTTTTCCAAGCACTGAAGCTTAGACTTAAAAAGAGAAGTGTCCCTTTCCAATTCATAATTATTTCCACATTTGCAAATTCATTTTGTAATGGCCTTCATTTGCATCTATTTTTAATGTGAGAGGTCATAAGGTCTTCATGTAGCAATCTTTAGTTTTTCACTTATCTTCATATCATGAAGAGCTCTTTAAAAATATGAATATAATATGATTTCATATGGATGAAGAGTACTGTAGTAGGTTTCTATACTGTCACAAAAATTCCTGCAAATTTAGCAGCTTAATACAATATAAATGCATCTCACAGTCATATAGGTCAGAAGTCTGGGCCTCACAGGCTAAAATCAAGTGTCAGTGGCCTGGGGTCTTATCTGAGGGAGAATTTGCTTCCAAGTTTACTCATGTTGTTAGCAGAATTCAGTTGCTTGCCATTTGTTGCAGGGCTGAGGTCCTGTATCCTTGCTGGTTGTCAGATGGAGCCAGCCCTTAACTTCTAGGGGCCTCATTCTGTTTCTTGCCTGCTGGCCCCTCCATCTCAGAGCCAGCAAGGTGCATTAAATCTGTCTCATATTTGGAATCTCTCTGATTTCCCCTCTGCCACATTTTTCTGCTCCAGCCAGAGAAATTTCTCTGCTTTTAAGGGCTCATATAATAGCACGGAGTCCACCTAGATAATCTGGGATAATCACTTTGTGTTAAGATCCATAACCTTAGTTACATTTGCAAGGTAAATCTCCTTTTTCATGTCATGTAACATCTTCATAGGCTCCAGGGACTAAGAATGGACATCTTTGGGAAGGCATTGTTCTGTTTACCGCAAACACTTAAGCTAATCATTACCTGTTGTTGGATATTGAGACAGTTGGTAGGTGTTTTATGTATTCTTTGTTTATTTTTATAGATAACACTGCAGTGAATGTTCTTGTCACTTAGTTTTTGTGTCAATAGGACTAGTTGCTTAGATAAACTCCTGTGGGTGGGATTACTGGTCAAAATTATGAACATCTTTACAATTTGATATTTATTGCTCTAATGCTTCCCCAAAGAGTTGCACCTATTTATATTACTACTGGCTTTAGATTGAATCTGTTCACCTCTACCTTTCCCCTAGGTGAGTGTTAGCACAAGCTGTAAAACAAGTTCACCGTGTGTTCTAGTAATTGGGTATGTTTATCTTCCAAATAAACTATAAACAAACAATGAATAAACAAATTGGAAGACAGGGATCATCATTGTCTTCTACCCCAGAGTGCTTTGGGAATGCTGAGATCCTAGCTGAGGGTCATGGGTGTGCTTGATCCTGTGTGTGCCTGCTTGTGACAACTAGTTATATACATCTCTTTCCAGCTTTGCATTCAGTGATGTCAAGTCGGTAGCTTAAATCACCCATGGTGGGAATATTTACAACATGGAAATTGGCAAACACTACAAAATAATGTTACTTTTTTTTTTCTTGAGAGCTATTGGTTGATGGGTAATCAATGTGTCTTTTGGGTTTTGTAGTTGTCCTTAGGGTTCTAGGAATTCACTTTTGGTGTCAAACAGATTTTGGAGAGCACAATATGAAAAGGAATAAGAGGGAGGAAAATATTTTCAGACAGCAGCCTGGCGTAGAGGAACAGATTTGGGAAGGAGACAGATATTGTTTCAAATACTGGTTCCACAAAACTATTAACTTTGGATTTGAGGCAAGTTGCTAAACTTCTCTAAATTTCAGTTTCTTGAACTGAAAATGAGGAAATTCAATGTACCTACCTCATAAGAGGTTTGGGGTGATTAAATAATATATTGACATAGGCCGGCCGAGTGGCTCAGTTGGTTAAGAGCTCACTCAAGAGTTTGAGCTCTGAGCAACAGCGGTTCGAGTCCAGCCCGAGCTGAGCAGCCGCTGAGCTGCCAACAGGTAGCAGGATGGCTCAGCTAAAAAAAAACAAAACAAACAAAAAAAAATAATATATTGACATAAGTAATACAAAAGGTATACAAACAAAAATATAAGTTATGATAGTAAGTATAAATCTCTGAAGTGGTTGCCAACTCACTCCTATCTCAACTAAATAAGTGGCTTGATCATATTTTACCACTCCCAAAACACTGTTATTCCTACCTTACATTTGGGCGGCATTTGCATTATCCAGAGATGTAATGGTTAATAATTTCAGCAAGAATAAGGCCTTTAATTCCCATTCTCTTGCTCCAAATTCTATGGGAGATTATACATTGAGGAACAGGATGCATGCCTCATTTGCATCAAGACCCTGGGTACTCTTTGAATTAGTTTTCTTATTTCACAACTAGTCATTTCTTTGGAATATTAATTAAGCTGCTACTTTTTGGGTTGTAACAATACACCTTTTATTTCCATAGCACTTTAGAGCTTACAATGTAAGTTCGCACCCATGATTTTATTAAAACCTCATAACAATGAGATGAGTTAGACATTGTTATGCCCATTTTAGAGATGAGGAAACTGTGGCTCAGAGAAGAGAAGCCACTTTCCTAGGAAAGCCCAGCTAGTAAAAAGCTGTGACATCAATCATTCCTTCACCATGAATAAGAAGAAGTATGCCTTGTCCACCATGTGAAAGTAAAGCCACTTGATTGGTTAGCCCAGCTGTGTCAATTAATTTGTAATAAAGATTAACACTTGCACAGCATACTGGCTATTCATGGAAAGAATCCACAAAATACTTCTTCAGGTATTATCTCAACTGAGAGTCACAAAAACCCATGAGGTACAAAAAGGAAACATGTGGCTGAGAGGGAAGAAAGAGGAGGTTAACAGATATAGCTTGGGTTTCCTAGAATGTTGAGTCAGAGGCAAAGCTCATGTGGCAATGTTTCATTGAGAAGTGTAATCCAGGGAAGCAAAAGTGAGGGGAAAAAGGGGAAATGAGACAGAGAAAGAAGAAAAGCAAATATAAGATGACACTTGATTGAGCTGGCTACAGCTTCTGAAAAATACACAGTAGGCTGCTTGGCCATGTAGGAAATCTTAGCAAGGAACCACTCTGACTTGGTCCACTCAGGATTTCCTGTATCCTGACTCTAATGATGGACAAAATCCCTCTCAAGGGCATTAACCCCACATTTCTGGGCTGTGTTACTCACCCTTTCTGGGCAGCCACTGGGGAAGGCAGGAGCATTCATGGGCCAGGTAGGGCTAGACCTGAGGTGGCTCTTACTGGGGCAAGCACACCATCAGCCATGCTGCAGTCTGGCCCTTGCTGTGGTGGGGAGATTGAGGCGACTGCCAATGTTAGGGGATGGTGTGGCTGTGGTGGTGGCAGCTAGGTGGTTCTGCGACCATGAGCATGTTAGCTTTCAATGGAGGACAGACAGGGATGAGCAGACCTGGCTGGGCCACACAATAGGTCCAAAACATATAAATGTTTTCATTTCATCTGTCCGATACTCCTGAGAGATAGAGGTTGCTCTTCCCAGATTTTCACATGGGACTCATTGGGACTAAGAGGTGGGATGGGGACTAACTACAGGGCTACATGGCTGCACCATCTGTGCTTTTCCCAGCTTAATTTAGTCAAGTATGAACTGCTATACTTCATTATTTTGATTAATTTTTTGCAAAGGAAAATATGAGAATTAAGTATATTTATTTCATCCATCTCCTAAGTCACAGAAAAAGAGAGCAGTCATCGCACCACTTTCTCTAAGTAGAAAGGTGTCCCCGAGAGTCCAGCTTGCGCCTGACCCTGTTGGGACCCAGGGCCTAGGTGTGGATGAGCTCTGGTTGAACGTGCCTCACATGCCCTTTGCAATCAGCACTGTGGACCCAGGCTCTTCCTGGGGGTCATCTTCCTCCCAAAGCTGTCTCTTGTGTACGTGCTCCCTAGCCCAAACAATGACAATGTCCTTCCCCTAGGATTCTTGCTGCCATACTCCTTCCAGATTAAAGAATCATCATTCTAAAGTACTAATCTAGCTAAATCACTCTTCTGGGAAACACACTTCCATTGCTCTAAAGATGAAGTCGAAGCTACTTAGCTTCCATGACTGAGTTCTTGCCTTCCCTTCTCATCTCATCTCTTAGGACACTTCTACTCCCCAAATTTTATTGGAATGTAGAGGAAGAAAGTTCATATACTTTCATGCCTATGTGCCCCCTTTTCATGCTGTTTCTTCTTCTTCTTCTTCTTTTTTTTTTTTTTAAGCTGAGCCTACCTGCTACCTATTGGCAGCTTAGCGGCAGCTCAGCTCGGGCCAGGCATTGAACCGCTGTTGCTCAGAGCTCAAACTTTTGAGCGAGCTCTTAACCAACGGAGCCACTCGGCTGGCCCAGTTTCTTCTTTTGAAATGCTTTATGCCCTTCTCCTTTGAGAATTTCTGTTTATTCACCAAAACTCTCCTCAAATGTTTCCTCTTTTCTAAAGTCATCCATGGCTCCCCTGTTCAATTAAAACAAAAGATTCAGATAGTTATACTTTCCTAAGGCTTTATTTATACCCCATCCACTAGCAATGATCACAGCCATCTCATTATATGTTTATTCATTTAAGGCGTCTTTTTCTCCCTCTACTTGGGGCCAGGACTATGCTTTATTAAACTCAGTACCCATGGTGCTTACTGCAGAGAGGCTGGGTCATATCAGGAACTCAATGACTATTGGTTGACATGATTTAATTCATCCCTGGGTGGCCTAGCCCTTCAACTAAAAGCAGATGCTTGCGAATTGCCATTGCATTTTGGGTCCCAAGACTCAGTATACATTAAAAAAAAAAGTCCTCATAGATCCTCAGTGGTTACTCCAGCACCAACCTATTATTATTTGATGTATCGTTCATCCCAAAGACCCTCAAATCCACTACAGATGTAATTTTGATTATCAAGTGATCACTTCTTCACCCTAAGGTTACATAGATATTTCCTTGAATATTTGACTCAATATAAATCTGCACATGTAAAGGGTGAAACTGTATGAGGCAAGGCAAAGAGAAACTATCCAGGAGCAAAAATTGAACAATTCCAGAACTCACACACGAATAACAGACATTCCAGTTCCAACCAGTTACAGTGGAGAGACTTCATTGAACGCACAGAGCATTCAATAAACACACCAGAGAGGTCACTTAGCAGTAGGACACCATAGACAGGAAGGAAGAAATGAAAATATACTTTTGTAAGATATATAGTTTAAACCCTAACATGACCACTGAAAATTAAGCAAATGGAGGAGATAAAATGTAATACTAAAGGCAAGTAAGTTAACCCAAAAGGAGGCAGGAAAAGAGGGATGAAAGGGACAGAGGCCAGATGGGAGAAATCAAAACAAGTAAGAAGATGGTAGGCTTCAACCCAAACTTATCAATAGTTTATATTACATGTAAATGGTCTGAACACTGCAATTAAAAAACAAAGATTGTCACACTGTGTAAAAAGGCAATATACAACAATATGCTATCTTCAAGAAACACACATTAAATATAAAAACACATAATGTTAAAAAGTAAGAGGATGAAAAAAATGTATCCTGCAAACTCTAAGTATAAAAAACTAGACTATGTTAACACAAGGAATATTACGAGGGATAAAAAGAAATGTCTCATAATGGTAAAAGAGTAAATTTGTTAGGAAGAGCTAACATTTGCAAATGTATACACACCCAACTACAGAACTTCATGAAGTTAAAACTTTCAGGATTAAAAAAAAGAAAGAGAAATACACAGACTCATAGTCATTATTATAGCATTAAACACTTCTATCTACATAATAGGTAGGATACATGAAAAGAGATCAGTTACAATCTAAAATACCAAGCAACACTATCAACTAACTTCATATAACTGAAAATCATAGAACATTACACCAAATAATGGAAGAATACACCTTTTAAGTACACATGGAACATTCACTGATACAGGCTATATTATGGACCACAAAATGTGGGATTTCAATCCTAAATATATTGTCTGACCTCAGCAAACTTAAATTAGCAACCAGTAACAGAAAGATATCTGAAAAATCTTCCAATTAGAAAAATTAAACAACATATTTCTAGGTAACTTCTGGATAAATAAAGAAATCACAAGAAAAATTAGAAAACATATTGAACTGAATTATAATTTCAAGAACCTAATATTTGTGGGATGCAGCTAAAGGAATACTTTAAAGGAAATTATTAGTTTTAAATGTTTATATTCAAAAAGAAGAAAGGTCCATAAGTGCTGTGAATGGTCTGAGATTTCCCCCTATTTGCAAGCTAACAAATTAGCTGCCACAATTTCATGAACGCTGGCAGAAGACATGACACTCCTGTGTCAGAAACAAAAAAAATTTTTTTTGATTATATACAGCAATAGCAGTAGCCAGAGTATCAACATTTGTGATGATTCTGTGAGTCCCAGTTTCCACAGGATGATGAAGGAAAGGCCAGATGACACCCAACCATGCAGTGAGTTGCATTACAGGAGAAGTAACCCCAACTTAGGAAACCTGGATCTTTTATAATGGATAGTAGCCTATGTGATCTTTGCTCCAGAGGGAGACATAGTATTTATTATATTGAATAGTAAACACACCTGCCTTTGCTTTGGCAGGAGACACTATGGTCTCCATGACTGTTTGCCATACAAACATCCTGGAAAAGATAGTCCAGAACCAAGGCAATTAGTGCTTCTGCTTGCAAGATAGGCAGAAACATGAGATAGCCACGGAGAACTATCTTCAACAGGGTCTAAACCAATAATTGAAACTTCCATTTTAAGAAACAAAACAGAAAAGCCTATTTAATCCAAAATAAGCTGAAGGAAGAAAGTCATAAAGGGCAGAACAGAAGCAAGTAAAATAGAAACAGACTAAAAATAGCAAAAAAAATTTAAAAGCTTGTTCTTTGAAAAGATCAGTAAGATTAATAAACTTTAAACTTAAGAGATCGAGATAAAAAGAGAGAAGATGGAAATGATCAACACCAGCAATAAAAGGGGCTGTCCGTACAGATCCTACGAACATTAAAGCACCAACGCGTTTATATTGTAAATGCGTTTATGGAAATAAATTTTGCACCTTAGATAAAATGAACAAATTAATAACACACTATTAGACTTTTTATTGCTGCTGTGACAAATTACTACAAACTTAATAGCATGAAACAACACACCAATTTATTATCTTAAAAGTTCTGGAAGTAAGAAGTCTGAAATGTGTCTCAATGGGATAAAATCAAGGCATCAGCAGAGTGGCATTTCTTCTGGAGGATCTTTTGCAGCCTTTAGAGGCCACCTACATTCCTTGGCACATGGCCCAATTCTTCCATCTTTAAAAACAACAACATTGGACCACGTGCTTTCCATGCTGCCACCTCCTTGGTTCTCTTATCTGCCTCCTTATTCCACTTATAAGAACTCTTGTGATTGAATTGGGGCTACCCAGGTAATCCAGGATCATTTTTCCATCTCAAGATCAGTGTATTAGCAACCTTAATTTCATCTGCAACTTTACTGCCCTTTGCTATGTAACATAACATATTCACAGGTACTGGAATTATGATGTTAATATCTGTGGGAGGCCTCTGCTCTGCTTAGAAGAAGCAGAGCAAGAAGAAATGGAACATGAAGAAATAGAAAATATAAATAGCCTTACATTTACTTTAAGAAATGCATTAGTAACTAAAAACCTGTTCACAAAGAGAAGTCTAGGCATAAATGGGTTTTCTAGTGAATTCCATAAAAAAATGAAGAAATACCAACTCTATGAAGTGTTTCATAAAATAGGAATGAAGACTTCTTAACTTACTTTATAACTCCAGTATTGCCTTTATATTAAGACAAAGATATTAACCAGACAAGATATTAAGAGAATAGAGACTAGTGTTTAGAGAATACCATCTAAGGTAACTAATCATTTGGGTTTGCCTAGGGCTGTCCCAGCTTTAGCACTGAAAATCCCATGTCCCAGGAAACCCCTCAGTGGCAGACAACTTACACAGTATCCTTAATGAACACAGACACAAAAATCCTTAGCAAAGTATTAGAATGTTGAATTCAGCAATATGTTCTAAATGTAGTACAATATGTCCTAGTGGGGTTAATTTTAGTAATGCAAGATTGGTTTAACATTGAAAAAACAACAAAGGGCATTTAACATACGAAAAATGAATGAGAAAAAAAACAGTTTTCTCAATAGATACAGAAACAATATTTGACAAAATTGCACACTCACTTATGATTTAAAAACTCTCAGCAAATTAAGAATCGAAGGTAAGTTCCTCAATCTGATAATGACCATTTATAAAAACCTACTACTTATATCATAATTAATGGTGAAAGATTAGATATATTCTAATACCAGCAATAAGGCAAGAGAATCACCACTATTGTTCGAACTTGTACTGATAGTCTTTTAAAAATATATAACAGATAACTATAAGAATAAATACAACAGTAATTATAACAAAATATGTGCATGGCCTCTACATTGAAAACTACCAAGCATTGTTGATAGACATTTTAAAAGAGCAAAAAAATTAAGAGGTATACCATGTTCATTGATTGGAAAAGTTAATATAGGATTTCAATTCTCCACAAACAGATCTATTGATTCAGTGTAATCACAATAAAAACATCAAATCTATTTTTTTGTCAACTCTAAAATTTACTCAAAAATGCAAAAATCTAGACTAGGCTAAACAATTCTGAAAAAGAACTAAGTTCAAGAACACATGCTACAGTATTTAATGTCAAGCTACAATCAGTATAGTATGGTATCAGCATAAAGATAGACATATAGATTAACAGAATGAATTAGGGTATCCAGAATATGTGGTTGATTGATTTTCAACAAAAGGATCAAGGAACTCCAATGGGGAAAAGATAATCTTCTTAATAAATGGCACTAGAATAATTGAATAGCTACATCAAAAAAGCAAGCTTTGATCCTTACCTTACACAACAATCAAAAATAAATTTGAAATGGATCAGAGACCTAAACATGAGCTAAAACTTTTAAATTGTCTAGAAAAAATACATAAGAGAAAATCTTTTCAATCTTGGTATAAGTAAAAATTTCTTAGGACACACACAAAAAGAATGAACTGATAAAGAAAAAAATACAAAGGTTGTATTTCACCAAAAGTAAAATCTTTTATTGTTAAAAGGCACCATTATAAAATGGAAAGGCAAGCCACACATTGGGAAAAAATGTACAACATATAACTGACAAAGGACTTATATCCAGGAAATCTGTCTATCTATCTATCTATCTATCATCTATCTATCTATCTATCATCTATCTATCTATCTATCAATCTATCTACCTGTCATCTATCTCACAACTCAATAATTAGACAAACAGCCCCAATTTTTTTAAATGTGCAAAAGCTTTTAACAGAGCTTTTAAAAGCTTCACAAAATAAGACATAGGAATGACCAATAAGCATATAACAACATTAATAGAGAAATATGAATTGAAACTTCAATGAGATACCACTACACATTCTCTGAAATTAAAAAGACAAACAATATTAAGTGTTGGTGAAGTTTTGGAGCAACTGGAAATTCTTGTACATATGCTGGTGGGAATGTAAAATGGTAAAACAACATTGGAGAACTCTTTGATTTTTTTTTTTTTTACTAAGCTAAACATACATTTACTAGGTTAACTCAGCAATTGCATTTCTAGGTGTTTCCCTAAAAGACATAAAAAATATTTTTACTTCAGGCTTGTAAATGAATGGTCATAGCAGTTTCATTTACAAGACCTCAAAATTGGAAACTATACAAAAGTCAACTACTGGTGAATGAATAAACAAATTACGATATAGCCCAAAAATGGAATTCTGTGCTGAAACGAATAGAAACAAAAGCACTCATGCAAGCAAAAACATGGGTGAATCTCAAGAATGTTATGCCGAGTAAAAGAAACCTTACACGATAGAATATATACTATGATTTCATTTACCTTGAACTCCAGGGCTGGCAAAAGTAATCTGTATCAACAGGGAGCAGATCAGTAGTTGCCTGGGGCTGGGAGTAGAGGTAGAAAGGAGCAGAAGGGCACAAGGGAACTTTTTGGGTTGATGGAAATGCTGTTTATCTTTTTTTTTTTTTTTTTAAGATTTTTTTTTTTTTTTTTGGGGGAATTGGGGGAAGGGGAACAGACAAGTTGCTGTCGTTTTGTTCTTCAGTCTAGTTGTGGAGGACGTTGCTTCACGGGCCCAAGTTGGCACAATCATTGCGCTCTTCCTGGGCGAGGCAGATCAGTCGCCGGCTTCTGGATGGCCGCTCACTGTGGCTGCTGGCCGCTCACGCTGGCTGCTGGCTGCTGGCTACACACGGTAGCCCATGGCAACCCACTGCAGCAGGGGCTGCAGCCTACAGCGACTCACGTCAGCCCAGCTCCAGGTTGAGCTGTTGTTCAGCATCTTAGCTGTAGAGGGCAGTGTCACTGGCCCTCATATGTGGGATCCGAACCGGGGCCCTCTGGTATCCCAAGCGAGTTCTTGACCATCGCGCCACTCGGCCGGCCCAATGCTGTTTATCTTGAGTGGGGTTGTGGCTACAAGGGTGTGTGCGCTTTGTCAAAACTCCTCAAACTGTACACTTAAAATGGATGCAGCAGGAAGGAGAGTGTAGGTCCCCAAGCTTGGTACAAACTGAATTCTCTGAGCCTGGAGGGAAGGGGGGTTCTGGCCACAGCTTAGCCTCTGTCACTCAGACCACCTCTGGTGCAGCCCAGGGAGTTGGGGCTGAAGTACAAGGGGGTGAAAATGTACAAGGCTAGTCGGTGATTCCTCTGACAACGAGCCATAGGAATTGGTGTTTATGACTTTCTCTGCTTGGGAAAGTTGGGGGAGCAAGTTAGACATGGTCCAAAGCCAGGTAGGTATGGCAGCTTAAGAGCAGAACAGCATGGCTATCTCCAGAGAGGAAGGAAGAACAGCCATCATGCTGTCGCAGGTATGGTAATAGAAGCTGTGACAGATGTCTGAGCCCAGGCCCCAGAGCAGGCAAAGAGGTGAACAGCAGACCACCACAGGCCACTGGAGAGGCTTGTCCTACGGCCTCCATGATGGTTGGTGGGAATTTGAAGGGGACTGAGAGGCTAGGGACAGAGCCAGAGAAAAACTGACAGCAATGTTTACTGGGATGGAATGATTATACAGCTCCTAGATGAGCGAGCCTTCGCCAACCCATATGAGGCAACAAAATGGTCGCTAAGAACAAGCAAACAAGACTGCAGGCTTATGAAAAACCACAACCTTGAAGCACTTTGAAAACACTAGATGATAATGTAAATAATTAATGCATTAATTGATATTAGAATAACAAAGCAGTTACTGTAGATTTATAGGGTCCCCCAAGGTATGGGCCATATAAACCTATGGTCCAGCTCCTGGTAAGTCCAGACATTGGGCTTATGCATTAGAAACATTGGTATCAATTGTCAGTGGACTTGTATTTTTTTAGCTCTTTTTTCCTCTTTCTTTTTTATAGCAGCCCATTTTAATATAAATTTACAAATGTATCTAAGTGAGAAAACTTGGAAATTAAAAAAAAACTGGTCATTTACCATACAGAGTTTGAGAAGCATTGCCACAAAACAGAGGCTGGGAAACTATAGCTCATAGGCCAAATCCAGCCCATCTGTTTCCTACAGCCTATGAGCTAAGCACGTTAAAAATTTTTTTTCTTCTATTTTTAACTAGTATTTAAAAATCAAAAGAAGAGGGAACTGCACACTTTGGTGCAGACATGGCCAAGTCCAGGAACCACACCACGCACAACCAACCCCGAAAATGGCACAGAAACTGCATCAAGGAACCCCAATCACAAAGATGTGACTCTCTTAAGGGGGTGGACCCCAAGCTCCTGGGACACCAAGAAGGGCCTGAAGAAGATGCAAGCCAACATCACCAAGGCCATGAGGGCACGGGTTGAGGCCATCAAGGCCCTCCTAAAGCCCACGGAGGTCCAGCCCAAGACCCCGAAGGGCAACAGTTGCGAGCTCAGTTGACTTCTCTACATTGCCCACCCTAAGCTTGGGAAACGTGCTGGTACCCGTATCGCCAAGGGGCTCAGGCTCTGCTGGCCAAAGCCCAAGGCCGAGGCTCAAACCAAGCCCGGGCTGCGGCTGCAGCTCTGCCTCCAGCTCAGGCTCAGGCCCCGGCTCCAAAGGTGCCCAGGCCCCACGAAGGCTCCAGAGTAGAGGCCTCTGTCTGCCGATATGAGGACGGGAGGACTGGTGTGATCTGGGCTGCTGTCTGCATGGGGCCGGTGTCCTCCTGTTCTATTTGTACAAATAAACCTGAAGCAGGATCTGTCAAAAAAAAATCAAAATAATAATCCATGCCACTTGAAAATCCAAAAAAAAAATCACATTTCAGTGTCCATAAATAAAATTTCATTGGGGCACAGACACACTCATTCATTGACACATTGTCTATTGCTGCTTTCAATGACAATAGCAGAATTGAGCGGTTGCCACAAAGACCACTGGGCTCACGAAGCCTAAAACACTTACACGCAGCCCTTTACAGAAAACGTTTGCCTACCCCTGCTCTAGGAAAAGTTACAACAAACAAGCCTGCATCCTGGTAATCCAGCTGCTGAAAAATCATCCAAATGAAAGTCTTTTTTCGAAAATTGTCTTTGTAAGCTCTGGGCTAATCCCGATAAGTCTGCCTCCAGTTAAGTCTCCCTAAGTAGGGTCTGCTGCTGTGCCACTCATTGCTTTCCCATTGGTGTCCCATGATTGCCAGCACGTGGCTTGGCTCAGCACCGGCTCCCGAGGAAAACTGCCTGCTGCCTTTGTTGTTCTGGGCATTCTCATTCACGTTTTCACCAGACCTGACCCTGCCTGGCTTGTAAAATCTGATGGCATCTCTGCCCAAGGAGGGATGGCTGAAGGCGGGTGGAAGTGCCACTCAAAAGAGGTGGTAACATCTGAGCAGAGGGCAGGCTGCACAGAGATGTGTGGCACCTCGTGCCTGCACGCCTCGGCTGTGATCATTTAGCTCCTGGATTCTCTGAACATTAAACTCACACACAGCTTGAGACAACTCATTAGCATTTCCAGGAAAATTGAATAGTTCAGGCTTCTCAAGAGTCCAGGGTTTCCCTAGGAAGAGATTTTCAGGGGAGATGGGGGCTCTCGGGGTAAGAGACGTCTCCACGTGAGCAGGAACATTGCGCTGGGTATCTTGGCAGGAGCCGAGCTCGGTAAAGAGTTTCATTACCCATCAGCCACATGAGGAGGAGTGAGTAGATGTCAGAGCTGAGCTTTGCTTTTGGGTGCTTTCCCAGTTTTTGGACCAGCAGGGAGGCAGCTGAAATACAGTGGAAAGAACACTGTACTGAATGCCAGGAGGATATGCCTCTACTTACCAGCTGCTTCATCTGGGGTGCCATTTGCACGGCCTCTCGGAGCTTTGTATATAAGGTTCTATCTAGTTCATGGGGCAGTTGAAAGGATCACAATGAATAAGGCAAGTGAAGGGTTTTGTCAACTGCAAAGCCCAATGCAAATATGAGGTGTTAATACAAGGCAACTTTTGGGTATCATTCCTTTCAATAGTGACCTGCAGTGACCAGGGAGCAGCTTTAGGGTTACGGTTAGTCTTTTGACTTGTATGAAAATCACTTTAGGTCTTTCCTCAAGTCAGGTGCTCAGATTGGAAGGGATCTGGAAGCCCTTGAGATATCCCATCCCACCTTTACCCCAGCTTGTCTCGTATTCGGTTCCCTCGCTGCAACATCCTTGCTAGATGATTTGCCAGATTCTGCTTACTTCATTCCAGGCATGGGGAGCTCACTCCTTGTCAAGCCAGTCCCTTTCATCTTGGTATAGTTCAGGCCATTGGAAAGTTCTTATTATTGGACTGAAATCCACTTGTTGAGCTTTTACTTATAGATCCCTTTTACTATTTATATCCTTTGGGTCCACTGAGAGCAAATCCAACAAACGCAGTCTCCAGCTCCATAAGAACCAACCAATTTCTTTTTTAAATTACATAAATTTCATAATTCTTTACCTTTTTTGTTTCTCCAAAACTAGCTACCGTTAAGCGTGTTAGTTGCCAAACCCCTTAACACTCTTAAAAAAATATCAAGGCTCCAAATACCTTTCCTTTACATGGATGTATAGCTACTGATATTTATCTTATTAGAAATAAAGCCCAAGAAATTTAGAAAATTATTAATTCACTTAAGAATAAAAATAACAAGCCCATTGTATATTATTATAAAATATTTTTTTATGAAAAATAACTAGGGAGTCCAAAAAAATGTGTGGTGGGAAGAATGTCTTTACTTTTTCTCTGAATCTCTTTAATACTCGGCTTAATAGAAGACAGTGGGGTTCTCATATCTGCTTCTTTATGCATGCAATCTGTTGCCATCTATTGTTTTGGTTGGCATGTATAAAGAAAGTCTGGCTTCACATAGATATGTAATGGGAAAAAGGGGGTGTATTTTAATAGCATTTTTAGATAACTATGGGTATGTCATGTAACCTCTAGTAGTCACTGCAGACCTGTGAGAATGTTTAGAAAGGTAAATATACCTAAGAATTATTATGAAAATAAGTTTGACCTCATGGACTCCTGCATCCTGGTAATCCTAAAAGTGTCCTTGCGGGCCGGCCGAGTGGCGCGATGGCTAAGAACTCGCTTGGGATGCCAGAGGGCCCCGGTTCGGATCCCACATATGAGGGCCAGTGACACTGCCCTCCACAGCTAAGATGCTGAACAACAGCTCAACCTGGAGCTGGGCTGCCATGAGTCGCCGGCGACGGCGTAGGCTGCAGTCCCTGTGGCAGTGGGTTGCCATGGGCTACCGTGTGTAGCCAGCAGCCAGCGTGAGCGGCCAGCAGCCGCAGTGAGCGGCCGTCCAGAAGCCGGCGACTGATCTGCCTCGCCAGAGAAGAGCGCAATGATGGTGCCAACTTGGGCCAGTGAAGCAACATCCTCCACAACTAGATTGAAGAACAAAATGACAGCAACTAGTCTGTTCCCCTTCCCCCAATTCCCCCAGCAATGTTCCCATCCCCCCAATTCCCCAATTAAAAAAAAAAGTCTTTAAAAAAAAATAAAAATAAAAAAATAAATAAATAAAAGTGTCCTTGCTTGGGCCCTCATTGGCTGGTAAATCTGATCCCCAAATTTACCTCTTGGGGAATGAAGGGTTCTGACTAGATTAGCCTTAAGGCCCCTTTGAGCCATTCTGCAGTCTGATGATGGTGGGTAGCCCTGAAGGGGGATGGGCATTTGGTAGCAGTGGCAGCTGTGTGGAAATGCTCCTGTGATAACATTGCTGTGAAAAACTACTTACAAGGCTGAGTTGTCATTTCTTTTCATGCAGAGAAGGAATTAGATAAGCTGGAAGTGGTTCTGATACATAGGTACCCTATCATGTTGCTCTGATCAGTAATAATGATTAAAAAAGTAAAATTATTTGCCCCACTATAAGCACTAAGCAAATTCCCTAGTGAATGTGAGATGTGCTAGAGATTTAAAACACTCATAGCTCTAAGGCCCACCATTATTCTGTGACTTCCAACATTGACCCCCTGGGGAGGCCAAAGGCCTCCTTGGAAAATTATGCATGAAGGATTTAAACAAAGTGTCTATTCTGGGCCATCCATGCTCCAGGTGGATTGGCTGCTTGGTGGTTTCTTGCAGAGGTAAAAGTGGAATGGCTCCATCTCCCCTGTTTTTCGGTTTCACATGTAGACTTTTATTCTCGAGTGCACGTGTGACCCCAGTGTGGCTGGGGTTCAAATCACAGTAACCACGTTCCCTCGCTCCTTTGGGTATTCCTTTTCCATGCTGACCCTATTTGCGTCCAGCACTTGCTTCAAGCTTGTGCTCTGGGCTTGTTGACACTGTGTTGTCTAATAGAACTTTCTGCGATGATGAAAATGTTCTATATCTGTGCTGTCCAATATGGTAGCCACTGGCAACACGTGGCTACTGAACAACCGAACTGTGGTTAGTGTGGCTAAGGAACTGAATTTTTCACGTAAAACTCTGAATTACATGTAATGAAAATAGCCACACATGTCTAATGCTACCATACTGGACAGTGTCCACCCTTAGCTAATCTTCTCCATGACTGAAAGTTCTCCATCTACTGATATAATTTTCTCTTTCTCTTTCTTTTCATCAAAGCCACTGTTTTAAACTCACCTGGGTCACCCCAGTGACTGGTGCCAAGGATTTTGGACAGGAATCCAGAGGCTTCAATGTTCCTTGTACAGGTCTCACAGATCTAATCTGTTTTCTTACGTCTGCTTTGCTTTTCAAGGGTGTGTTCATTAGATAATCCACCAGGCAGGTAGTTGGCCTCCTTAGATGTTCCCAACATTTATGTTCCTCCTTGGAATATTTTACTATTTATTATTATCTGAAGTAAGTTTGAGGGAATCTTCCCATCTTCCTGAGCTATCATTTCTTAAAGCATCTACTCTCCCACATTTGAAAATCTGTCTCCTTTTAACCTGAAGCTGATTTCTCTGCCTGGAGTATCATGAGGGTGGCTAGGTCCACTTTCCCCCACAGTCCTGCCTCCTTGATGTCACTGACTGGCTCTCCTGACCAGCCAGAAGGACACACAGTGTCATCTCCCCTCTGAACTGCTGCTCTCTAACCAGGCAAGAATGTAGCTTCTGTTTTTTGCCAAAACAAACATCTAGAAAGCCAAAACCTTTCTCAGACCTGAAGTGTTTTTTCCTTCTGATATGGATTCTGACCTTTTATTAGTTATGTTGCTTTGGTAAGTTATATAATTTTTCTTAGGTACTTCAAATCGTACTGTGATACCCCTCCCTTACCAAAATGTCTCTGAGAAAACTGACTATTGAGGGAAGGGAATAAAAGAAAACTAGCATTTAAATGAGCATCTATTTTACTTCAGGGTCTAGTCTTAGCACTCAACTTACATTATCTGGTTTAATTTTGAGAACTGTGTTTTGCAGATGGGAGAACAGAGACTGTGTGTATGGACACACACACACAGTGTCACACACACATAGTTTATAGGAATACATATAGATACACTAAAACCATATATTAAGAAAATCAAGGAAATGAAGAATATAAGATTTAGGGTGATGGTTACTATGTGTCAGGAAGGGCAGGGGAGGGAATTGACAGAAGGACTGTGTAGTTAGATGAAGGTTATTGTCAAGGTCCTAGTTTTAGTTTTGAGAGGTGGTTTCATGAGTGCATACATTATTTAAAATAATGAATTAAATAGCTAACAAAACAAATTAAATATCTAAAGTGGGCCATGCAAGAACCAAGGTCCAAAATGTGTCATGAACCATTAGGGTTAATTCAGTGCTATTTACCCATGGTCCAGTCAGAACAAAACAAGTCTCTAAAGGTACATACCACTGGCTTTTACATAATAGGGCTTATTTCTCATGTGCATAAACATCTCATGAAAGTCTAGAGGCTCTCCTCCATCTTGTAGTCACCCCAACTGGATTATGTGGCCTCCCATGTACGCAGGGGCAGAGAAGGATAGAAGAAACACATTGGCCTTTAACGATTTCAGCCTGCAAATGCCATATGTCACTCCTGCTCACAATTCATTGGCCAAAACTAGTCACATGGCCCCAGACTAATTGTTAGAGAGGCTAACATATGGGAATAAAATAACAAATGGGAAATGAAGAAGAGGAAGTAAATATTTAGTACTGTCTCTGCCATTTTTAATCCCCCCCCCCTTGTTAGTGTAAAGATGAACAATTCTGGGTAAGATTCTATTTTTATCCATCCTTCCCGTGAGCTTTAGTGGACAAGGTAGCCCCATCAAAGAGCTTGAGTTCAGAGTCAAACATATCTGGGTTTGGGTCTTAGCTCTCCACTGACTGACATAGGTGAACATGAGCAAGGCATGTTTCTTCTCTGAGCCTCTTTTCTTATCTGTAAATTGGGGATAATAATCTAAATGTTACAGGTTGAGTGTAAGGGTGAAACTGGCCAAGGCTGTAAGGTGTCCACTAACACGCTGAAATCTCAGTAATTGACTAAATGGTAGCAATTATTACCAGGCAAAGCTGCTATGAGGTCATTGTTCAAGGTATTTAAATCTCAGTGTAGCTTGAGGGATTGTCAACAATATCTTCCTTCATCATTGCTTCAAAATAAAGCCACCAAGCCCTTGGTAGTGTTGCTGTCGTGAACAGACTCTGTCTAGAAGGAGGAAGGAAGCCACCTATGTGTGCCAGAAGGCTGGTACAAATGAAATCACTATCTTTTTTGACTGTAAGTATGCTTAGGATTTGTATCCTCAGAGAAGCAAGTAAACATATGAACTCCAGAGTGGTCTTCAGGAGACTCATGGAGTTTTTTTCAGAAACCCTGTGTTAGTCAGGATAAACAAGGTTATGCTGCCATAACAAACATGCCTAAAATCTCAATGGTTTACCACCACAAGTTTATTTCTTACTCATGAGAAGTTCACTTAAGACCTAGGAGACTTTCTAAGCCATTCACTCTCGGTGTAACACTTCGGTGTTCCATATGCAAGCAGCCTCCACTGTCCTGTAGCTATACTATTTGGAAAATACCACATTTTTCAGTTGACGTGGCAGGGGAAGAGGTGCTGAACATTACTGCATTGGCAATTGCTTTGGCTAGAAAGTGACACTTGTCACTTCTATACACAATGCATTGCCCAGAATTAGTCAGCTAGCCCTGTCTAACTATAGGGGTGGTGGAGAAGGGAATCCTCCCTTATGTCCAGAAGAAAAAGAAAGCTAAATAGGGGTGACCACCAGAAGTCTCAGCCATACTCTGGTTCTCTACCCAACATTCACTATAAAAAGACTGTCTTTCATGAACAAGGACACAGCAAGAAAGTTTTGTGTATATAGGGGTACTACATAGTCCAAGTTCTTCAAACGCCTTACTCTCTAAACTCTTTTGAGTATACTGCTTCCATATCTTTATTTATGTTCTTCCATTGGCCCTAGAATGCACTTTCCTTCCATTTTTACACTTCCAAATTCTACCCATTTTTCAATTCCCTCTTAAATGCCTCCTCTCTTTCCTTATCTTCTCCCGTGTTTAGTTTTTTCATCTCTCCACCTACAGCACATTGTCCTTCTCTTGAGATCCTCTGAACTGTTTGTTTTTACTGCCTATTTTTTTTTTTTGTTCAAACATTTGAATGAGCCAAAGACAGAGTACTGAAAGGAACATGTGGAACTTGGAATCACCATCAAAACTTTAAGTCCGAGGATCAGGAAGTATAATTGTATTCTTTACATGGGTAAAATTCTGCCTGCCTTTTAAAGCCACACTTTGGCTGAACATCAAGAAGAATATGAGCAGAGAAGCAAGACTAGTTTTTCAGAAGAAGCTCTCCCCTGGACTGAATGGTTGCACCACTTACTAGGTCAGTCACTTCATCTGGCTGGATGTCCGCTCCACACCTAGGACAGATGACAATTGGCAACCAGCTACTACTGGCCAGGTGGGCCAAAGAGTGAGACCCAGCTCTAACCAAGGTGGCAGCTCCTGGCAATCATGACACATCCTCTGGGAAGTTCCATTCCTTAGCCATCCAAAGGAAACTTGTCTATGAATCACAGCAAGAGTGGGTATCCAAGTAGCTTGCTAAAGATGGCAGTGCTCTTGGGTTCCTTGTACTTTTGGAGTCAGATGCAGAATATCTACAGGTGACTGGTCTCTACATAGTTTTCTCAGGGACAGACATTCTTTTCAGCAACATTTCTGATGAAAGTTTTCCCACAGTCTTGCACGTGGGAAGAGAAGCCCTTTTTGTTTCATGAACCCATGGGAGCCTGTCTTGTGAGCAGCAGCTGCACGAGGTGTGCAAACCTAACCAAGTTTTCAAGACTAACACATGGAGAAATAAAGACCCACTGAACTTCCCTGACATTCTGGGCACCATGCCCAAACTTAATCTTTACAACAGTCTTGTAAGGTAAGGGAGCGACTACCAGCTCTATTTTAGAGAAGAGACTGAGTTTCAAAGAGCTAGGTGCCCCAAATCACACAGCTAGGAGGCACACAAACCAGGCAACACATGAACTCTATATCATAGTTTACGTGGTCATGGTGGACCATCACATTTCTGACCTCATGTTGTCCTATATCAGGCAAGTGCATAGCGTCAGGCTAGGCTCTAGTAACAAGGTCACACACTGGGCATCCTCATCAGCTCTTCACAGGATATTAGTTTGATGCCTGCCTCCTTCAGAAGATGACTTAGAGTCTGAGTGAAGAGCTTACGGCGTTTTCTATAACGTCAATGACAACCGTCCCAGGTCGTAAGTGCCTCATGATATACAGACAGTACATATATATTATCTCAGTTAAACCCCACAACCATATTACACACAGGCAGAAGCTAAATAGGAGGAAACTGGCTCAGAGCAGGTTAAGGAGAGGGTTCAAGGGCGCACCACTGTTTGGGGTGGTGCTGGGACTAGAACCATCCTCCTGCCATCTAGGGGGCCCTCTCTGAGTAGCCACAGTCGTAATGATAAAAGCCAGAACAGAGGCTGCTGTAGACCCAGCAGCATAGACTTAGAAGGGCCTCTGCAGAGAGTGTCAGTTTCTCCTCGATCCCTCGGCTGTGAAATGGGAATACTAATTCTAACATTTCAGAATGATCGTGAAGACGAAATAGAGATAATGTGGTGTGAAAGCCTCTGGCCTACCTCCTGGCACATAGAAGCTGCCTAAATTACCATGAGCTGAAATATTAGCTGACTCTGCCCAGGTCATTTCTAGAAGGTTGGACAGAGAGACTGCTTTGTGATCTCCTCTGTGGAGCCTAAATCGTCATCACATTTACGTCAGCGGTAGGGGCAGAGGAGGGAAAAGAAAGAGGAGGAAGGAGAGAGAAGGAGTAGGCAAGCCACTCACGATGCCCCTGGCTTCTCATTTATTCCTTCTGGGTCAGTCGTTTACAGGGCATCTGGAGTGGGAGAACAGAACTCATTCAGGACCTTCTCAGAGTTTTCCCCTACTCCTGAGAGGGGCAGGCTGTGCCAGAGCCTTGGGAAGCAGAGCTGCTGGTCTCTCTGGATAATTTAAGCACTATCTGGCTTTTCACAGCCAGCTGACTGATAAAAAGGATGTTGACAGTGAACCCACCCCAGCAGCGGGTAGTTAATGGCACTTTCGGGCTGAGCTCATTTCTGGCACGAGAAGCAGAGGATCATAAACCAGAACTCTAACCTCAAGATGGATTCGATTTTCCAGATAGAGAGATGGTGGTTTCTCAGCCTCGAGCAAGGACAAAGCCTCCTGCTTCCAGAAGTTCTGTTGTGTGCGGCGCTCTCCTGTTTGCAGAGCAGCCTCCTTCACATGGACTCTTTGATCCTCCTGGCAGCTCTGCCAGGTAGATGAACTGGTCAGAGATGTTCGTCCTCTTTCTTCCAAGAGGAAGCTGGGGCTCCGCGAGGGTAAGGGGTGTGCCCCAGCTTGCACAGGTGGCCCTGACACCCTGCTCTAAGACCCCTCGACGAGAATTTCTTTCCTGTGTGCTTTTGTTTGCAGAGTAGGATTCAAGGAGGTTTTCTCACCTTTAATCAGTACTTCTGGGCCCAGTAATCTAAAATGAGGAAACTGAGGCTTTGGAGAGATTATGTTCGGGGCCCCAAATCACACAGCTTGTAAATGGCAAAGCCAGGATTAAAATCTGGCTTCTTAACTGCCCTGCCAGTGTTTATCAAACCAGGTTTGATTCCTGTTTCATTCTCGGGGAGCCTGGGATTACAGTGTTTTAAACATTTTGCATTCTCATTTTGATGATGACTTGTAAAATAATCTCATTTACTTATTATATATTAAGAACTACTTCAAACAATGTTAGTGATCATTTGAAATGACAAGATTTCTTTTTAATATATAAAGTATAAGACGTTCGTTGCTTCAGTTTGGGGATCCCAAAGTGGAGATGGGGTCCTATGTCTGAGGTCATTTTCTTAGGGTTCTATGAGGAGGTTTATTTTTTCCACATGTAAGAGTTCACAACTGACCCTGAACAACATGGGGTTAGGGACACCAACCCCTTGCACAGTCGAAAATCTGTATGTAACTTAACTCCCCCAAACCTTAACTACTAATAGTCTACTGTTGTCCGGAAGCCTTACTGATAACATAAAGTGTCGATCAACACATATTTTGTATGTTACATGTATTATATACTGTATTCTTACCATAAGCAAGCAGAGAAAATAAAACATTGTTAAGAAATTCATAAGGAAGAGAGACTACATTTACAGTACTGTATGTATTTATTGAAAAATATCTGCATATATGTGGACCTGCGCAGTTCAAACCCATATTGTTCAAGGGTCAACTGTATATATTACATAAGTTTCAGTAACTCTGAACTGTGAGTCCCAGCCTCCTAGTTGAACTGTAGAAACATTTCCGTGTTCTCGCCTTGAAGTACGTGATTATCACAATCATTTTGAAGAGGAGGAATCTGAAGAAAGGCTCACATTTGTACCCAAGGTCACACACCTAGGAACTAACAGATTCTAGCTCCAACCTCTGACTTCAAATCCATCCAGGTAACCGCCTAAAAAAATGAAAACTCCAGCTGTCTAGCCCAAGAATGACTAAAAGTCTATAATTTCTCCTGAAAAGATCTAGAGGGGCACAGATTCAAAGTGGTTGGGACTGGAAATGAGGAATATTACAAACTTCCTGTTGGTCAGTAGGGGTCCTCCTAGTAAAGAAACGAAAAGGTGCTTCTCCCACTAGCTTTGGCCAGTCACCTGTCCCAAAGCAGGACCATCTCCATCTCCGGGATTCTAGAAGGTTTCGATTCCCAAATTCCATTGCAGTGTTTACAGTTCTACAGCCAAACACTCCCTTACTTCAGCTTTAAGCAAAGGATTGCAAATGTTTGCATCCACTTTCTTATCTGGACTGGCTCTCCCACATCTCCTACATGTGGTTTTCATATGGCTTTTATGAATGCCCGAAGTCTGTTCCAGCTTGTTCTAATGTTGCACTGTTTTAACTGCCATAACACAGTGGTATCAACAGATAAATCAACTAGATACGCTGAAAAAATTATGGGCAAGAATCCTGTTCTCTTCACCCGGCCTAATTCATCCAGGAGAAGAATCTCCCTTGGGAGTTGCAGGGAGAAGAGTTATGTTGGAGTACGGACCAGAAAAATAAGCCAGTCTAACGATCCTATTATTCCTCAACTTCTGGACTGTTTTCACTTAAATCAATGGCAATTTTCTCTAGAGTTGCCCGTTCTCTGAACCTTGTGATTCCTTCTTGTAGAGTGTTTGCTGAGCTGCTTCTCATATTCAGCTGTCTTCTTTTTCTCGGTCGTGATTTCATTTGCTTAATGGAACTTTCTGCTGTGAATCATGGTAGTCAGGTTGCCGGCTCATGATATTTTTGTATCACTAAGGATGTCCCTGTCCAGACCTCAGATCCACTCCTCTCACTTCCTGAAAGGAGAAAGTTTCTGAAGGGTTGTTAGCGCACACAAAGGCCTCTCTCCCTCCCTCTGCATTCCAGCATCCATGGCTCTCCTCTTTGCCTCATTCTCAGCATCTTATTTGGAGTCCGATGGAGAGAGTTGGGGAACATTTGCTTTGGGGAAATAGGCTCTTGTAATTCTTGGTCCCTGAGGTGATTTTCAATAGGAAATCTGAATTCCTGCTCCATGTAAAATGGGCCTCAGATGCTGAGAAATGAATATTTGAGAATTATTTATGATTTGCTTTCCATAAATCAGTGCTATTTTGCCTACAAATCATTTTGAGAACTGTATATGGCTTTGTAAAAAAAAACAATGTGTCTGGGCAGAGAATACTGATGGGGAATTGAGGGTTATATGTTGATCCCTGGCCCTGTCACCAATTAGTTATATGACTTTGGCGAGTTGCTCCAGGATTTCGAGTTTCATAGGGGGTTGTAAAATTATTAAATTACATTCTTCAACAATTAATTCATTAGTTCAACAAACATTTATTGCCTGCCAACTCTCTGCCAGTCACCACGCTGGTCCTTTCCAAGTCTGACGTGCTGAGAGAACCTGATCCTATGGCTGGTTACATTCTTATAGGATGAATTTCATAGAAAGGAACTACCATCATTTAACATTTACTAGGAGTCAGTGAGGCAATTTTATTTGATCTTTGCACCAACTCTGCAAAGTGGTAGCTCCATTGTACAGATGAGGAACTGAGGCTCAGAGAGGTTCACCGGCATGCACAAGGCAACATTTCTTCTAAGTGGCAGTGCCTGGGCTGGAACTCAGGTCTGGCTGGCCACTGAATGCCTGAGACAGCTCAACTTCTAACATCCATCCTTAGTACTTTCAAGTGTTCCAAGACAATTGGGACACAACTTTGGTTTTAGGTAGAAATGGAGATTGAGTTGCCCTCTCTGATAGATTTTGCTGCTTTCTCTTACAGCGGCCGGTTCCTTCCCATACCCGGAAGTGGAGCTCCCCCAATCCTGCGCATGGGCAGAGGGAGTAGCTGGTGGGTTCCCTTGTGGCGTGGGCTCAGACTCTCCAGGCTGTTCCTTTTCACCTGAGGAAGGCACCTGAAGTCCGTCACAATCTCTGCTCTGCCTTCAAGGCAGAGACAACTTAATAAAAGTGTAGGAGTTCACAGTTAGGAAGTACCGGAAAGAGAATTGTTTCACAAGTCAAGAGGGCAGGTTCCAGGTCAGTAAGTTAGCTCTGGAGCTGAGCTGTCACCTGAAGCCCTGCTCTTCCTAGGATGCTTTCTATTTATGTTTATGTAGGAGACATCAGGGAGGAGCTAATGGCTTGGAGTTCCAAAGAGACGGCTTTAAAATGGTAGACTTCGGGTGATAAAATGTGTATCAGTCAGTTTAAATACAGGAATAGAAATCACTCTAGGTATTTTAAGCAGGATAGGGTTTAATATAAACAATTTTGTGCTCACAAAATAGTTTAAAGGCTGAAGGAGAAGGTTTTAGGTTAGATTTCTTGGGCAATTTCCAAGCAATACAGAACTGACCCCTCCCCCCACCCACCCAGAAGAGCTACTATTTCTGAGGTGCCACTGGTACCAGGTAGATCATGAGTGGGAATCACCACCATAGCAACCACTGGACAGCAGAGGGCAGGAGAATGGCTGCCCAAAGCTGCAATCCAGGGATCAGGAAGGCAGATCAAGAAGCTGGCATGACTACCACTGTTTTTCAATACCCAGGACGCTGGAAAATAAGCACTGCAACCTGCCACAAGGAAAGCACAGATGTCCTAAGCAGTAGTGACAACCAGAAGCCAAAGAAATAACCTCCACTTCACTTCTTTTCTGTCCAATCATATGAGTGCATCTATTGGCTTTCCAACACTTTCAAATATATGAAAGGTGAAAGAGAAATTGAAATGCCAATCCATGTTTCTTCCATAATGTGGAAGGGTAATTCTTCAAAGAGGTCCTTTTTAGCACTACTTAAAACTCCAAGGATAGAAGAGCTTCCTCCAAAGAAAGCAAAGCAAAACCAAACCAAACCACTTAGATATACAACATTTACTCCTGAAAGCAGAAGCCATCCTAATAATAGAGATACTCCTGTTCAGTATTTATGTTCTCTCTGTCCCATTCAGGAAAGGAAAATTCAACTGTGCCCAATGCAGGGCCCAATATCTTTCCTTGCTTGAGCCCCATTCAGCTGGTGTCTAATCCCACTTCAACCCAGTAAGAATTTTTCTCATCAATGAAAGCTGAGTCTAGTGGGAAAAGTGCTATCCCTGTGTCCTTGCTAGAACAATAGATGGTAGGTGTATGCTCAGTTTCATTTACAATAGACCCTGAGCACCAGCTCTGTTCCAGGCTGTAAACTGGTACAAAGATGAATGAGACCCTGCCAAGCAGGAGAGATAGAACATTATGTGATTGCTGCAATGGAGGTTAAGCCAGAGAGAGCGAAGGCAGGTAGCACTGGAGAAACCAGACTGCATAACTCCCCTTTGCACAGCCAATCTGCTCTAGTTGCCCACATAGTCCTCACTTGGACACAGGAGTAATTTTTTTCCTGGTGGCAGTGGTGTGGAAGGTCCAGGTGCTCTGAAAACTCCTTGCTGTAGGCAGCTTCTGAAATAGCTCCCCATGATCCCTGCCTCCTGGCATTAACGCCTATGTAGACCCCTCCTCTAGACTTGGCAACTTGCTTCTAACAAACAGAATCAGGCCTATGGGATGGAATACCACTTTTGAGATTAGGTTATAGTCCAAAATGTGAAATGTGCTGAGGTTCAGAAACCCTGGGCTAGAACCTGATCTTCCTTCCCTGGCTAGGGCCTTAGTTCCCCTGGTTGACCAGATTCTAGATTCTTCCTCTGACTTTTAGCCTCTAGCCATTTCAGGTGAAGCATCCATCCCAACCAGCACATCCCACCCCACGCCACCCCCAGCACATGTATCACCCCCGATAGACAGCCTGGCTCTCTGAGAGCATCCTCTTGGATCAGTGTTCTCTAATGTCACCTGTTATGGCTGGAAACACATTCAGTCACTTCTCTGCCTCTCCCAAACATCATCTCTCCGGGGACCTGCGGGGCACAGGCGGTGGAGGCCCAGCCCCAGCCTGTGAGTCAGTCCACCAGAGGTCAGTCCCCTTAGCAAAGGTCTGTTTTCAGTTAGCCCCACACATGACAGCCTGGACTCAGACCCACTGAGACCTTTTCTGACAGTTTTGGGCAAGGACAAATGCACTTCCCAGAAGAACACAATGTAGCCAGGCTTTCTGGAGACACCAGAAAGACAAATATTAACATAAAAAAGAAGAAACATGTACAGAAACATTCAAAACAACCTTTTCTGTTTGTGAAGAGCAGAAACATCCTTTTTACTTTTATTTCTTTTGAAAGCATCAACTCTGAGAAGAATGACTTCTGCCCTCAACCTCGTCAGCCGGTGGGCTGAGACAACACTCTGCGGTGAGTAATCCGAGGGGAGGAAGGGAGTTAATGAACTTAAACAGAAGACGCTGTGAAACAAGGCCCACCTCTTACTGTTACTGGGAACTATGCTCTATTACGAGATGTCTTTCCAAAGATTTTTAATGAGCTAGAGTCTTGTTTTTATCTTCTCTTCCTGAGAGTGAGACAAACATCATGTATCTGGGAAAGGCCCCGTCCATGCTCTGTGGTCATCTCATGTTCATCCATGTTGGAGGTCTGCTCGTCACCAGCTGCATCTTATCTGTCAAGCTCAGGACCCAAGAAGTGGACTACAGAGAACGTCCCACTCAATGGCACATTCTGTACAGACACAGACCTCAGTCCCGAGTCCTTGCTGCTTTCCCCACCCTGGGAAGGCAGAGAAGAAACGGGAAGGTTCTTACCACCTTTGTTTGGCTCACCCATTCTGTCATTTAATAAACACGGAAAGTCTAACATATTGCAGGCTCCATGCTTGATGGTAGAGCTTCAGAGACAGTTCAGGCACAATATCTAACCTCAGAAAGTTCATGGTTGTTGGGATGGGGTGGAGGTATGGATAAAGAAGGATAGACCAGGAGCCGTGACAATACAGGGGATGGATTGGGGAGGTCAGTGATGGCCTCCCAGAGCAGGTGATACATGAGTGGAGACTCTAGGCTCCAATCCCCTGCTTGCCTGTTCTTTTGAGCTCTTGAAAACCACTTATAGCATAATTGCATTCTGACAACTTCTGTCAAAAATATTCATACTTACACATAGTCAAATGTACTGTTTTTTCTTGACTATTTTTCTAGGGCAGTTTTAGGTTTACAGCAAAATTGAGAGAAAGATATAAAAATTCTCAGATATACTCTTAAACTAAGCCATCTTTATCCCGGGAATTTACAGCATAGAAAAAAATTAATACATAATGACATGAATATACAGATGTCTTTTTTTTTTGCAGCACTGTTTATACTGAAATAACACAATAGAAAAATAACAATTGCTGAATACTCACACATCCATTTTATGGGCCATATTTGCAGCTATTTCAAAAGAAAAAAGAGAATGCAGCTCTACAAGATGACTTGGAAGATTTGTCAGTGAGCTATTGTTGGATGAGAAAAGCAACATAAGCAAACGTGTGTGCAATATGATGCTATTTCTGTAAAACAATGACAAAAATCTCATGTGTGATGTATATGAACATACAGGTGTCTAGAGAATTACATGTTTGCAGAGAAATCTATGAAAGAATGCATGTTAGATTCTGCCGGGTATTTTCCATGCATCTCCAAGTTCATTTCCTACCTTTCCCAACCAGCTGTGCGCCCCAGAGCCTGACCTCTATGGGCTGTGTCTGTAGTGCAGTGTGCCCTTTGGCTTCTGATTGGCTGCGCAGATGGGAGGGACCAGCAAAAGATGAGAAGGAGGAAGGAATGTGAGGTCAGGGTATAGTCCCACGGCTCTTTTCTTGCCAGTGATGGCGGCTGTAGGTAGGTGCCACCAAAGTGTCTGGTGGGTGGTGGTGGTGGTAGTAGGGGATCCGTACGAACACTTTTGCTGTTTTATAATCTTTATTTTTGGCCTTTAAAGCAGAGGCCTATCTGCTCTTGCTTCACCATCTTTTCCTCATTTTTCTTTAACCCTGTTCACATCTTAAAAACTGTCCCTTCATTGAAGTCTCCGTGAATCCTCTGTATGAGTGTGCTGTCATTTCCTGCAGGGTCCCTGACTCATGTGGTTGCTAACAGCGGGTAACTGGGGAAAGGGACTGCAGAGGTGAGACAGTGATAGAGGGGAGGGGAGAGCAAGATGGAGGAGCCAACCTAGAAAGGAAAATGAAAAAAAAACACAACCACACTTATGAGTCAAGTACATTTATGTATATTCATGGGTATATATGGAATACAGTGAAATAAAATCATAAAAAAGTAGAGGATTAAAAATGCACTTCCCCAACTCCACCCCTTCGTTAGAGTAGTGGTGCTATAAGGAATCTTGCTCTCTGTTCACCCTTTCGGCCCCACACATCTTTCGCCAAGTCCAGAAGAGGAAGCTCCTACGGGCTCCTATTTCTTGTTTTCATCCCAACTGAGTGTCGCGAAAGGGGCCAGATCCCTGTGAGTGCACGCAGGACAGGGGAGGAAGACACAGCCCTGGAGATGGGACACTCCTGGGATGCTTCAGCCACAGCAGGCGTTCTCCCGTATTCTACACATTCAGCACGTTTCTCCTTCAAAGTCCAGTTCTTACCTTCCCTCCCCCAGAAAGTCTTCTCAGCCCTCCTCCTCCCTACGTTTCAGACAGCATTCATCATTCACCCCCCTCTCCTCATGTCTTCCCTTCCCATATATCTATTGTCACTTTTTTTCAACTGGAGGTCATTGTTTGGTCTGTTTCAGGCACTAACACGGAGCTCTTTGAGGGCAGGCAATGGGTGGAACATCCACGCATGACTCTCACGCCTAGCCCAGGGCCAGCACTCAGCGAGCATTCACTAACTGTGCATCTGATTGACTGATTGATTATAGGGATGTCCCAACGCATAAATCTCTAAGCTGAACCAGTATACTTTGTCATCTTATATAGAAAGACTTCTGAACATAGAAAGGAGAAGGAACTTGCTGGAGTCTCAGAGCAAACATTAGCAGAGCTGGTCTGGAGCTCCTAGCCCAGTGCCTGCCTTGAGAACGTGCATGGCCTCTCCTGGTCCGGACCCTCTCACTCTCTTCCCATTCACCCCAGGGGGTCAGCCTCAGGGGGCCCTAGAAGTAGTTCTTTCTCCTGAAGCCATGCTGAGCTCTGCACGGCTTCTCACTTGGCTCAGACTTGCTCCTCCAGTGCCTGACAATCTCCACTCCAGGATGGCTGCTTGTCACCAACTAATTCTATAGGGAGAGGCAGTAGGGGGGTGCATATCTCTTGGGTCCTGACATGTTACACTTTCCAGAAACCTTAACTGAAGCATATGAAGTTGACAATCCTGTTTTATTTCAGGAGGGAGAGGGGCTATGCACTCGGCATGAATAACCAGAAAAGAAATGCTTGCTCATCTTTTTCAGACTTGCAGAAAATTTACATTCCTTCTAATATCTGCTTGTTGCAAATCTCTCCCTAAAGAAATGATGGTCCTGGTGATTTATGGCCCAAAGCCGACTGTTATCCAAAAAGGATTATTAGATGCTCTGTGCCTGAAAAATAAGTTTGTGTCACACACGCACATTTAGACACACATTCTTCCTCTCCTTCTCTCCCTCTCTATCTCTCTCTCTCTCTCCTAGACACAAATTCCACAGACTTTCCAGGGCTCATCATGCCAGTGGCATTAGAATTCATCATCCTGTCACTTAGTAAGATGGTCACTATGGGGGTTCTGGTTCCTGAACCAGAGTCATTCTGGGCTATACTCTGGAAACAGTAAAGAACTATACAAATATAAGATATTACCGGTAAGATGATTGTCTAGACAATTCAGGAGGGACATTCTCTTAACTGAATAATTTAGGGGAAAACATTTTGACTTGAATCACCCAGATGATTACCTCAGTTCTCCAACTCCTTGTGTGTATGCTGACACAGCTTCTGAAATTTGGAAAGAAATTCTTCCATGAACATGAAGTTGGAAACTTTTTTCCCCTGGATGTGACTTTTTGTAGTATCTCTGAATAATCCTCCAAACTTTTCAGACTGCCCTTCCTATGAACAGGATTCTCAGGTTGGCCAGAGGCAAAACCCACCTCCAATTTCTTGGCAGAGCCCCTGTTAATCCAACCCTGCTCTTCTTTACCTGCAGGAGAGAGTGAGCGTAGGCATGCAATACCTTTAAACACATAGGGAGGTGCCCACCTTTATTTACTAGCCAGAAAAGAGAGTTATCTTCTGGGCAGTGGGACAAAATTGCATTGTGATTTTTGGTTCTCCAAAGCGGAAGAGGGAGCACAATTCCTTCCCAAGAACTCTTTGGTTTGGCAGTTGGGGTTGTTTGATTTGTGATAAAGGCTAATATTTATCCAGTCAGCTTCTCAAATCTGACCTGCTACTTGGAATCTGCTGAAGTGGTGACCAAGTCACAGTCCTGTTTGCTATCACGGCCAAGGACCCAGGCTGGTATCAAATACCAGTATATCATCTCTCCAGGACCGGCTTGTTGACTCACATGGCAGGGGGTTTCCAGTTTAATTCACTCTAGTTTGTAGAAAGATAATGGACAAAATAATGAAATCTAAGAGTTGATTGGGGGGTTTAAAGATCAGCTAATAGTCTTGAAAAATTACAGGTGAAGAATCAAAGTCCTAGAGAGGGTTGATGAATTCCCCTGGGTTATTTGGTTGTTTAGTTGCAGAGTCATAGCTAGAGACGTCTTGGCTAGAGTTATCATTTATCGGGTAACAACTGTGTGCCAGGCCTTGGGCACTTTGCATTGCAAGTAACAGAAGATTCACCTTCACATGGCTTAGTTTATAAAGGAAACCCACTGCTTATGCAATTACATGCAGTCCCAGAAGGGCTGTCTTCAAGGTTCGATTCAGTGGCTCAAGTGAGTTATTTGACTGGAACCTGGGTTCTCTCTTTTTTTTTCTCAGCCCTCCTCCCTTTGTATTGGCTCTCTTCCAGGAAGACTTTATCCTTATGGTTGCAAGGTCACTGCCAGCAACTTAGGAGGTTATAAGCTTCAGGGTTCAAATTCAGTAGATATTAGAAAGTCTGCTTTGCATATAGCTCCATGATAAGTCTCCATTGGTCCCCATTGGCCTGATTTGTTTTCTGTGTCCACTGCTGAACCAATCACAGTGACCAGGGAGATGGACTATGTTGAATCATTTAAGCCAATCAGGGCACACTCCTGGGGATGAATTCAGAACTGAATCCATCTACATCCAAACAGCTTACTGTCCACATTTACCTGACTTTCCTATGTGACCATCTTCAGTAATGTAACTTCACTGTTCCAGTATCTTCATCAATGCAGCTTTACTTTTTCAAGGACCTCTTGTCCAAAAGATTAAAGTTGCAGATTACTTTATTTCAGGAATTTCTTATTTAGTCCTCACCAAAAACAAACCATTTAAATGAACATCAAATTTGCAATTTTCAATAAATAGCATCAAATGACTGTTTATACTCCAAGACTCTTTAAAACTCTGCCTCAAAACACTTGATTGTCTACCAATCCCAAGTTATTATTATCATGATCCTTAGCTAATCCTAATTAAGCCTCCTCCCACTGAAAGCCCATCTTAAACCAGACTCTCAGATCTTATAAACATCCCAACTTTGCCCTGTGATGTTACTAAGATTCTATCATGGCAGTATTCTCCCTTACTTCAATAAGAATATACTGAGCTGTGTCTTATCAGCTGGCTATTTCAGTGATATTTTCAGGGAGTCAGCATTCAGGATTCATTCCACTCAAAATACGTTACTAGTCCAGTTAGGGTAGAGTTAGCCAGAAGGAAATGGGGATGGGTGAGGGAGACAACCAGAAAATGTCCACTCATGCCCCAAGTGCGGGGCTCCAGCCTTCACATCTTACATCGGTTCATGTCTGGGGAAATGGGTCTGGGAGATGAGGCATTTGCCATTGCTCAGTTGGCATTTGCTTTAGGGGAGGGAATGAATGAGAAGCCAGATGAGCACCAGGGTGAGGAAAGGTAACATGGACCCAAACTGGGAAGATATGAATGTCTGGTCTTCCCCCAAAATGTCCCCACGGCGACCTTGAGAAGCTGAGGGCTTTAAGACAATGTGTTAGCATTAGGGCGAGTCTGGGTTTATTCTGAGGCAGTGGGAAGAACACTGAGCTTGGAGTCAGGGACCCTGGGTCCCACCTCTAGTCTCCTTCACTTAAAAGTTGTGTGGCTGGGCCAGCCGAGTGGCTCAGTTGGTTAAGAGCTCACTCAAGAGTTTGAGCTCTGAGCAACAGCGGTTCGATGCTGGGCCTGAGCTGAGCTGCCGCTAAGCTGTCAATAGGTAGCAGGATGGCTCAGCTAAAAAAAAAAAAAAAAAGTTGTGTGGTCCTGGGCACTCACAACACAGTCTTTCTGAGTCTCAGTTTCCTTATTCGTAGAGTGAGGATGATAAAAACCCATCTAGTCCTATTTTGGAGAGGCAAAGTAGGTAATAAATATGAAAGGAAAATGTAAAATGCAGAAATACCATATACATGTTTTCACTCATTATTAATTTTGTTAGCCATCCACAAATTTGTACTCTGCTGTTATTGTGACCTATTTGGCTAAAGTCTGACAAGATTTAGAATTTAGGTCAGCCACTAAGATGGAAAAAAGCTAATTGCCCCAAAGCAGGTCTACAACCTTTATCACAGTGGTGTAAGTCTCTTGACAATGCACCATTTCCCCATTTGGAGGGGACCCAGTTTCTTCTGCTTTAATTCCCAGGTTGGCCAGTGGAAAAAGCACAGTATTTAGAGTCAGAGAAATAGGGCCCAAGATCTCTGGTATGACATTTACTAATTTACTATGACATATCTAGTTTTGGACATGTTACTTAGCCTGTTGGAGCCTTAATTTACATCTATATCTATATCTATATCTATCTATCTATCTATCTATCTATCTATCTATCTATATATATATATAGTGTATAAAATGCAGTCAATTCACATGGCTGTTGTAAGGATTGTATGTTAGTAGCCTCTCAATACATGTGCCTGAATTGGAATCTGATATTTAAGTCACATTCTAAGATGTTTTTGTGACAAAATCACACATTTGTGTTAAGCCATCTTGGGGTACCAGTGACCCCAGGGAAAGGAAACACATGAGGGATTGTACCCATGTCATTGTGAAGCTAATTGATTACAGCAATAAGAAGTTTTGTAATTCTGAGGATGAAACATCTGGTGACTGTTGCAGGGGTAATTACTGTCCCTTATAATTGCAAGTGTTCCTGGACATGACATATCCTGGTACTCTGGAATTCTCACAAAGTGGCGTGGGGTGGTTGAGACATCTTTTGTACATTTGCATTTCATGGGATATTTTTATATAGCAAAGTGTTTCACAAGGATGCATATTTCTTCTTCCCACACAAGAATGGTAAAATGTCCCTTCTCTTCATGGTTGCAGACCTTATGTTCCTTCAACAGACTGCTCAGGGATGTACATGAGTGGTCTTCTATGTTGAAAGCAGCGTGGTTCTGTCTGGACAGTTGGCAGAAAGCATGGTTCTGTCTGTATGGCTGCTGGTTTGTGTGGGTTATTTAATTAATATGGTAGCTTCGATTTTGCAAAACCTGTATTCAGCATAAATATTGAAGAATCATAGAGAAGAACTTCACTTTACTAGAGGCTCTGTGTTTGTCCCTTTATATGAAAGGAGAGAGGACCAGGAACATGGAGCCTTGGTATTCTCCAGTTATCCTGGATCAGCTAAGCATAGTCCATATATGATGAAAGAAATTCTGGTGATCACTGCTGTCAAGAGGCAGAATGGGATAGTCCAATGGGGAAGGCAATGATAAAGGGGTAAAACAGCATGGTACTGAGATACCCAGGTGAGGAATGAAGGGAAGAGAATGAGAGAGATGGAGAAAAGGAAATAATGTCTAAAGAGGATTCTACCTTTTTTGTGTTGGATTCTTCCAAATTATTGCATTGTTTCCTTTGGGAAAACCTAGACTACAGATCTGCATTAATTTTTAAGGCTTTTAGAATTCAAAGCTGTTAGTGAATGCAATTTCATGGAAATATTGGTCCATGAAAGGGTGTGACCCATGGGACAGTGGCTTGTAATGACTAATTCTTAAGGGAGATCTTCTCCCCCTCTGCTTGGGGCATGGGCAATATGCAGTTGCCTTTGCAGTCCTCTTTGAGGCAACAGAGACCAAGTTGACTTCTATTCCTACACAATGAAGGTGTAAACATCTGAGGGCCCAGCTAAATGGACTCCTATTGGACTCCTCAGAACACTAGGCTTATCTTCTATCACTCACTCGCCACAAGACAGCAAAATGATGCTCATATTCACCAGGCTTGGCAAATGCCATTGAAGCAAAAACTGGCTCTACCAGCCTGAGTTTCCACCTTTATTCAATCCCTTAGATGAATATTCTTTTATTTCTGAACAGCTCATGTATTGGAAGTCCTGGCTAGAGAAGTGAGGCCAGAAAAAGACATAAAAGTCATCCACATCAGAAAGAAAAAAGTAAAATCATGTCTGTTCTAAACAACAGAAAGAAAATGGACTGAATAAAGAAAGAATAGCAGCCCAGAGACTTGTGGGGTGATCACCAAAAAATCTAACATTCATGTCATTAGAGCCCTGGAAGAAGAGAGCTGTCAACACAGAAAACCTACACCCTGTGAAAATATCCATCAATCAACATGATGCAATTGACACAGAACACTCACCCCAACAATAGCAGAACACATAATAGCAGAGCACACATTCAACAGAGACAAACTATATCCTGGGCCATGAAACAAACCTCAAAAACTTTAAAAGAATAGAAATCATACAGAATGTGTGCTTTTACTGTAATGGAGACGAAGGAGAAATCAGTGACAGAAAGATAAGAGAAAAATTCCCAAATGTTTGGAAACTCCACAACACACTTCTAAATAATACATGGGTCCAAGAAGAACTCTCAAGGAAAATTTAAAAAAATACATTGAACTGAATGCAAATAATATGCAACATATTAAAATGTGTGGGACACAGCTAAAAACAGTGCTGAAATGGAAATTCATAGCACTGATGCATAAATTAGAGAAGAGGAAGAGGTTCAAATCAATAATCTAAGCTCTCACCTCAGGAGCCTAGAAAAAGAAAAGCAAAATAAATCCAAAGCAAGCTGAAGGAAGTAAATAATTTCAGAAATTGATAAAATTGAAAACAAAACGATAGAGAAAAATCAATGCAACAAAGGGTTTGTTCTTTGAAAAGACTGATCAAATTGAGAAACTTCTAGCAAAAAAAAAAAGGAAGGAAGGAAGGAAGGAAGGAAGGAAGGAAGGAAGGAAGGAAGGAAGGAAAGAAGGAAGGAGAAGATCCAAATTATCAATATCAGGAATTAAATAGGGAATGACATTATAGACCTTGAAAATAACCAAAGAATAATAAGGAAATAGTACAAACTATGCTCAGACATCTGACAACTTGGATGAAATGGACCAATTCCTTGAAAAATACAAAGTAACACAACTCACTCAATATGAAATAGATTATTTTAGTAGCCTTGTAACTATTAAAGACATTGAGTTTTTAATTTAAAAACTCAAAAAATATCTCCAGGCCCAAATAGTTTCACTGAAGAATTTTACCAAGCATTTAAAGAATTAACACAAGTTGTTCACAACATCGTCCAGAAAATAGAAGAGGAGGAAATACTTCCCAATTCATTTTATGAAATATACATGCTGCTGGAAATTCTAGCCAGTGCATGCAGTAAAGCCAAAAAACAAACAAAAAAACAAACAAATAGAAATAAAAGGCATACACAGAATACATGGAGAATCTGGTGGGATCCCTTATATGTTGCTGGTGGGAATATAAAATGGTACAGACACTCTGAAAAACAATTTAGCAGTTTCTTAAAAACCTAATAGGCAAAACCCACAGAACCCAGTAACTGCACTCCTGGGCATTTTCCCCAGAGAAATAAAGACTTATGTTCACACAAAAACCTGTAGATGAATGTTTACCACAGCTTTATTCATAATAGCCCCAAAGTGGAAACAACCTAGATGTCCCTCAACCGGCAGGTGGTTAACTAAGTGCGGTACATCTATACCATGGAATGCTACCCCGCAGTAACAAGGAAGGAACTATTGATACCATGCAACAATGTGGATGCATCTCCAGAGTATCATACGATGTGAAAAACCCAACCCCAAAAGGTTACCTACCATTTGAT
The DNA here is from genome assembly GCF_001890085.2 of Hipposideros armiger. NCBI lineage: Eukaryota > Metazoa > Chordata > Mammalia > Chiroptera > Hipposideridae > Hipposideros > Hipposideros armiger. The sequence goes on from NW_017731374.1 coordinate 1,780,903, forward strand.
TCCATTTATCTAACATTCTCGAAATGCCTAAATGTTAGATGGAGAACAAATTAGTGGTTGGCTGAGGGTAAGGAGGGGGTGGGGGTAAGAAGAAGGAAGTGATTGTGGCTATAAACGGGCAACGTGAGGGATCCTTGTGGTGGTGGCAATGTTCTGTATCCTGACTCTATCCATGTCAATATCCTAGTTGTGACAGTATCCTATACTTTTTTCAAGATGTTGCCACTGGGTGAAACTGGATAAAGGTCCACCGGCGATCTCTCTGTATTATTTCTTAAAACTGAACCTACAATAATTTAAAAAGGAAATAAGTTTCATTAAAAAAAATTAGATCAATTAGGATACTCAAGTTCAAGCAATAAAAGGGCTTGACAGCTGCCGCGTTACAAGTACACAAACTGATCTGACAGTGCCAGCAGATGTCATTTGTGCAGCTTGTTTGGTAATTATACCCCATGGGTTGCACAGTAATTACAGTGGGACTCACATTATATTTCCCATGCCGGAAATCATCACATTCCCTTAGTAATTACTCAGGGCCAAACACCTTTGGCAGTGAAGGGCTTGCAACTGATGGCTGACAAACTGTCAAGAAATAAAAAACTCGGCTTTATTTGGAGGTAGGACTGGGCAGTGGTCCACACTCCCTTTAGTTCTACCATGACCATTGGCAAGGTATTTGGGGAAATGTGAAGAATGTCCTAATGATGAATAAATACATTTGTTTTCAAGAAGGGTAGATCCAAGATAATGCTTCATGTCTCTATTTAGTGAAAAAAAAAATTAACTCGAGAAGGACATGATGACAACTCTTTGGCATATGGTTATCGTCTAGTTTCACTTGTCTCCCAAAGCGGACCCCTGGCAGAAGCACTTGGCACAGAGTTCTCCAGAAGCAAGACCTTCTAGGTTCTGGCTATATCATGGACTTCATTCTATTGAAGCCTCTCAACAAGACAGTAATCTCCATTTTCCAGAAGGAAAATCTAAGGCAGCAAGAAAGTAGAGCAACTTCCCTGAGGTTGCAAGTGGAGTTAATAAGAACTGAAATTTAAACCTGAATCACTCCAACCACAAAATTCTGTTGGTCTCCTTTCGGTCCCTCAGTAGCCGGCGTGGCTCCACTTCTCCAACACATTGATTTGTGAGCTCAGAATAACAGCAGGTCTCTGAGCAATGTCAGCATTCAGTAGAAGGAGGAAGGGCTCTGTATTGTGGAAAGAGCCCTGGAGTTTGAGATCTAAATCCTGGGTTCTTGTACTGCCTTCAGCTCTTTTTTGCATAAAGCCTTTCACTCTTGTGAGTCTGTTTCTTCATTTGTGAAGCAGGTATTGTAACAATTAAATTAGATAATGAATGAAAAGTACATGGCCTAGGGCTTGGCCTGTAGCTCAGTAAATGATGGACATTGGTATTGTTAGGAATTCCTGGAGTTTGGGACAGGGCAGAGCAAACACTCTGGCTCTAGCTAATCATTAACCCTAGATTACAGCAGGGACCTGTTCGCCACTTGCTGCTCAAGGATCCATTCCAGGTGCGAGTAGTGTAGGAGCCTCCCCATTTCCTCTTTGGAGCCTGAAGGCTCCAGGTCTAATTCAGCACTCTTAGGTCCTGTCAACCCAGGACTTAAGGTTCCCTGCTCTAAAGGGAACCTCACTGTTTTAAATGTTATCTTCTCCGGAAGCCTTGCAGAGCTGGGATCCATCAGCTGTTGGGAACTCTCTCTCAAGCCAAGCTCACATGGCCTTCATCATGATTGCCTATGTGTGTGTCTCCCAACTAGCACACCATCACCCTAAAAGCATTAGTCTCTGTCCCCGGGGCCTAGTATAGGGCCTAGAACAAAGGTAGCATGCAACCCATGTTTAAAAAAAAAGTTAAGAAATGGACAAACCTATGCATGACCTTCTGGAGGCTGTGCTGACTTTTTGCCTTCGAGGGATCAAAGCTCAGTACTCCCTGTCCAGGCAGCATTTGATGTCACAGGGCGATGGGGCTGTGTGATGGCCCCAGCAGGAGGCACTTTGTGTTGGGGAAACAGGAACCTTTCCAGCAGAGCCGATGCTATCTTATCACACTGGTTAATTTTCATATTTAGCATTAAGTATGTATAAAGAACCTTTCACGTGAGCTCACCCCTGTAACATTCTCGTGTGTTTTAACATCTCATTTTTCCTTCTTAGAAGCAGAATCGCAGCCTGGCTCTCAGCTTGGGCTCCCAGGGACTGTTGGCAGGGACCAACAGCAGTGGCAGAGGACGTCTCCACTCCCCTGCTTCCACACTTTTCTGATGTCACAGGAGAAGACAGAGGCCATGGCGGTGGGTGTGCCACTGGGAGAGTCCAGGATGGGAGCAGCGTCCTCCACCGCCCTCCCGCCCGTTTCCTCCCTGTGGAAACCCTGTAGTTCCGAGTCCCAGCTCGGCCACTCTCCAGTTGTTGACTTTGGGCATAAAAGTCTGATCTTGAGTGTCTGAGCGTTAACATGGGGACAAGAACAGTCATCCTGACAGTGTTGGGGAGAGGGCTTATTCCTCCATCCTGCAAGTGTCTAGTGACTGCCTGCTAAGTGCCAGGCATTGCTCTGAGTGATGGGAATGCATCAGTGAACAAATTCAAACAAAATTTTCTTTCCTCGTTTCTTACATTCTTGGAGAGTAAGACAGGCAATAAACAATATAAGTAAGTAAATGATACTGTGTACCAGAAGGTGATAAGTGACGTTGGAGAAAATCCTGGCAGTGGGAAGAGTTCTGGGAGAAGGCGGTGTACAGTGTTCAATAAAGTGGTCCGTAAGGGGGGTGGGGGCCACTGAGTGACAATGGAGCAAAGACTCGAAGTTGGTAAGGAGGCAAGGCATTGGGATACTGATGGGAAAGCATTCCAGGCCAAGGGATTAGCAAGTACAAAGGCCTCGGGCCTCGAGTGGGCCTGGAGTATCTGTGGAACTGCAAGGAGGCTTACGACTGCAGATGAACGTATAATTATCTAATGAAAACAATCTTTTCAAAGATTAATTCATGGTAAAAATAATCGCTTAGGATAACCAACTTCATGCAACAAAAGGGCCAGAGACAAGACAGCAAGGGGAAAAAAGGGACATACGAGGTCAAGGCGGCGAGGGTGGAATAGGTAAGACCTTTAAGTCCTTTGAGCATTCGGAGCAGAAGACAGAACAGGTCTGACCTGAGTTTTCAGAAGACTCCTCTGACGGCTGCATTGAAGGGAACAGTGGCTGACAGGGAAAGAGGCAAGGAGGTCACTTAGCCAGCTGGAACTATCTGTGTACAGCGCCAGAGCACAGTCAAGGATGACGCCTGGCAGGGGATGAGATACCAGTAGATGTTAGGGTTACTGTTCTGGTGTTAACAAGAGAACTCTCCTTAGGGCACATGGCCCAGGTGAGGGACACACTCAACCACCGTTTTACCGTGGCCTTGTAAACCTGATGTGCTCTTTAGGGGAACAGTCTCCTTTGTAAGCAGGGCAAAGCAGGAAAAGAAATCCATGAGTTCTGCAGTTAGACAAGTTTCTACTGGAATCCTGGCTCCCAAACCTTCTCTGTGACCTTGGGGAAGTTCTTTCACATCTCCCTGAACTATAGTCTCCTCACTGGTAAACTGAATAATAACAGTCCCCTCCATATAGGGTTACTATGAGCACTTATTATAATGACACATATGAAGTGTCTGGCAATAGTGTGCACTCAAAAATGCTAGTTCTGTTCATCATCTCTCATGCTATTTCATGCTGGACTTATGTATAGTATATATTTCCCTAAATGATGCTTATTTCTTTCAAGTATTTTCTGATTCAGAGTCCTTCTGAAATAAAAAAAAATGTCTTTAATGTTTACTAAGCTTTCATGTTTAACAAAAGAATCTTTTTAATTTTAAAAGGACACATCTTCGAGGCATGTACTAATCACTCTTAGCCAAATACCTGTGGGACGTTTGTTTGCTCATATTAGAAGGCTGACCCAGCACCTAACTGAGGTGCTGGGCACATATTAGGTGCTTAATAAATGTTTGTTGAATGAATGTGTGTGGCTATAATCAAGGACCCACTTCTCATGTCACTGATGGCATCTTACCCTAATGACTGGCAGAAAGGAAGCTAAGGGATAATTATAATAATGATACACTATACCTCTAGACATTTTCAATGTATTAACTAGATTGATTCTTATACAGCTTTAAAAAATTGGTATTTTAAAACATGTTTCTACATTAAACAAAATTTTAGACTCAATATGAGAGCACTGAAAACTGGGCTGCCACTCAGGCTTCTCTTGATGCCTGCTGTGTGGCCTTAGACATGTGGCCTATGGTGTCTGGAAAAATCATAATTAAAATATAATTGACCTTATGTGACAGTGAAGCCGAGACTGGTCCATGAAAACCTTTTATGGACCCACACCACTGTGTGCAGTATATGAATGAGGGGGTGCTGTTAAGAGTACAGACTACTTTTTCCTTTTTCACTGTATAGCACTGAGGTGAAGAGTATGCAACTGTGGGCAAAATATTTATTTATTATAAATCATTGTCTTCATTTGATGGCTTCAAATTATGAAAGCAATACATGCTTGTCATAAGAAGACCAATGGTGTAAAGATATATAACTCCGAAGCTCTCTTTCCCTACCTACATCTCTGTCCCCTCCCACATAGCCAAGGTCAACAGCCACATAGCCAAGGTCAACAGACCAATGTGAACTCTTCCACAGTTTTCTCTTTTCTCATTCATACATAATCAAATATAAATGCATATACATAGGGCTCTATATTTTTCCTGTAATAAAAATCATGCTATACATGTTATTCTGCAAGTATATACATAAATATATATACGCATATACAGATAAGAGGCTTATTTCTTTGGTAAATGAATGTGGGATCGTATGATACACACTTATCTGTATCTGGCTTTTCTCAACTCCTCTAGAAAAACTCCCTTCCTAAGTCAACTAGCATAGTTTGAATTTGTTCTTTATAATGACAATTAGTTCATGGCTAAGAGAAACCATAAGTTACTCAACCATTCCCTTATTGATGGGCATTCTCTTAGTTTCTAGTTGCAAGGAAAATTACTTCATTTTTTTAAGCCATTTCTTCCTCTAAAAAGTGGGGCTACTAAGAGACCATGCTTCGTAAGGCTGTTGTAAAGATTAAAGAAGAAATGTTTATAAAACATTTAGCAGCATTCCTGGCCCATTCTAAGTGCTCAATAAATATTAGCTATTATTATTTTCCATAAAATGCTTTACAGTAGCAGCCAATCCATTTTTTAGATTCAGACATTCACAGACCAGGACACTTTGGTTTTCTTAGATTTTTTCATATCCAGTTACAGGTTTCTTTCTTCTTATGTTCCCCCTATCCTTTTAATGAAACTCCATCGCGTCTTTCTCTGTGGCTATTTTAATCACCCCTTTTTCCATTATCTTGATTTCTCCCTGGGGCATGGCAAATCTTCAGCTCCAAGCTTTCTATTTGTCCTCAATGAATGAAGTTTCTTGGGGTAGGAAGAGGCTTCTTGGGCAAAGCAGAAGTCGGGGCAGTCTGCCTTCCTCTTTGGAGGAAATATTTAAGGGAGTAGTCCACAGTCTGAAGGGGGGAGCAGGCTACTCCAGGGGGGAAAGTTCAGTTCAGCATGTGGGGAAGGAGGGCTAAGCACGCTCAGGTAGGATGCTTCATTGACTCTCCAGCTGCAAAAGCCCTTGGAGCAGGCAATTACAATATCAACTGGGAGGTTCCTGGTCCCTAACATGTGGCAGGCAGAATCCCAGCCACCACTGGGGCTCCCTAGGACAAGTCTGGCCTCTGAAGTAAGAGTCTGGCAGGAGGCAGGTAGATTGGAAAGACCCACACAGCAGGTTAGGCTCCATGGCAATAGTGAAATAGCATGCTTGGCAGGAAAACTGAAATAGAAATCCAGTCATATGGACTGGATTAATGCACAGATGACAGGCAGTGGGCACAGAAGTGCATGACCTTCCCCAGGGTTCTCTGAGTCTGGATCCAAAGCTTTCCTGGTTCTGGGTTGGGCTCCGAGACAGAGGGCACAGGTCACTCTACGGGGTGGGTGTGAAGAAAGAGGAAATGGTGCCATTGTCTTAATCAAACATTCCACATGGCCGTCTGTTGTCAGGCTGAATCTTCCAGGCAGATAAACTGATAACGATGCCCAGAGTGACACTTGCTGTAAGAAGTAAGATGTAAGTGCAAGGGATTATGGGAGCACAATGCAGAGTTTATACTAGGCCCTCAGCAAATGGTTGTGCATTGACTATTGAATGAAGTCTCTCTGCTTTGGGAACAAACAGGAGACAGTCTCTGCTTTTTCCCTGGAGGAGTCAGGCATTCTTCCAGAATAGCTGGGATTTAGTGGGTTTTAGCATAACGAAGAAGGGAAGGAAATTCTGTGCAGTGACAGCTGTGTCTCTGGGTAAGGAGATAAGAATGAGCCTGTGTGTGTGGAAATAGAAGTTTGATGTAGTTGGATCAAAGGGTGAATGAGTCTGAGAAGAAGCAGGAGATGGAGTTGGAGAAGCAGAGAAGACCTTGACATGAAAAGCCTTAATTGCTAGGAGTGTGAATGTTAGAGCAAAGGAAATAGAGCCAAGAGAAGACAGTGAGAAAGTCAATGACATGGTCAAATCCGTGTATTTCTGAGAAGCTGTGTATAAATCAGACAGAGACATAGCAAACTATTTTCCCGTTCCATAACAGTATAATGTTTTTGCCTTTATGGCTATGTGAATAACTTTGGCTACTAACACTTTAGCCTTTCATGTCTTGGCCCTTGCCACCCTCAAATATTACCAAAATATCAGGTGGTCATGATGTAATATAGGAAGGTCTGCCAAAGAAGCCATCAGAAACTAAGAAAGCACTGAGCACCAGGAAGATAAATAGACCAGGTACTCAAGAGAATGGTGTCACCATTACTGGGAGGCCCCTGAAAGATCTAGCACATTTATTGGTAATTTATACCTTATGGTAAATGAGTTCCTTCAGGGTCAGATTTGACAAGAGGCAGCAGAATGATAAGGACAGTAGCTAGGGAATTAGGAAACTAGGGTTATCGCCTAGCTTTAAATAACCCAAGAATAACATGACACTTGGACCCCATGCAATAAACCTCCTGGGTAGTTTATTGAATCATAGGGATTCCTGGAAAATGTGTGAAGAGTTCCCCTATTTTCTGATCGGAGGTGGCATATGGAATACCATAAAAGGAGTAGATGAGGAGCTGTTTAGCGCCACACCTGGAGCTGGAGGTCCCTGGGGTGATGGTGCAGATTACTAATTAGGGCTCATGCTTACACATCAGGTAACGTGGCTACTTAATGGAGGAGCTGCTGGCTCTTCTGTCACATGCTAGGTTCACAGAGCTTTCACTTTCCATTTCGTTTGATTGTTTATTTGTGTCTGCTTTTAAAAAGAGTACACCCTCGCTATTTAAAAAGAACAAAACAAATGGAAAGTCATAAAAGCAGAAGGAAAAAGGAAAACATTTTTTATACCCTCCAGACCAGAGATAATCATTGTCGACATTTTGTAGTACTTTCTTTTTGTGCTTTTTCTGTACAATTTTCACACAGTTGAGCTTATAAAACTCCCACAAGTAGCAAGAGGGAACTTAAAAAGAACAAGCTCAATATAAGCAAAAATATCTAGTAATAGCATATCATGTAAAAATTATGAAAACAGGAATCAGGATAATAGTTGAGTCTGATCTAATAAAAATGAATAGAAATAATAACATTTGTTTTCCTTTTTGTGTTGGCAGAAACTAAGATTTATGTAGCACTCATTGTCCCAGCCCCAGAAATAAAACCCTGTGAAGTAGGCATGGCTGTTGTCATTTTCCATGTGAGGCTCAGTGACATTAAGTGAGTTATGGAGACCAAACAGCTGCTAAGGGGCAGGCTTTAGTGGGCTCCAAAGCCTGAGGCCAGGTGGAAACCTGACATTCTGCCCACCCTTTAGACACTACGGGGCTGCTTTTTACCTCTGGGGTTTAAAAACATTCTCTTAGGGGGACTGTTAAAACTACCAAGTTCTATTAAGTTTTATTTTGAAATTCTACAGTATATTGTAATAGTGGATATTTGTTATCTTTGTGGCTGCCTGTCATCCTTTTTCAAGAAACAGGCTTCATTCTTTTTTAGAGAAGTTCACAGCCAAACTGAGCAGAAGGTACAGAGATTTCCCATATCCCCTACAGCCCCACACATGGGCCGCTTCTCCACTACCAATATCCCTCACCAGAGTACCACACTTGTTACAACTGATGACCCCTCACTGACACGTCCTTACCACCCAAAGTTCACAGATTACATTAGGATTCACTCTTGCTTGGTGTCGTGCCTGTGGGTTTGGACAAATGTATAATGACACGTATCCATCGTTATGGTATCATACAGAGTAGTTTCACTGCCCTAGAAATCCTCTGTGCTTTACCTGTTCATCCCTCCAGCCCTCCCTCCCAATCTTTTGACTAGTCTTCCTTTAGGGACATTCTTCTGATTCCCAATGTAGTGATCAGAACTCAAATTTTTAGAGTCCCTTGCAGCTACATCTCTCTCTCTCTCTCTCTCTCTCACACACACACACACACACACACACACACACACACACAGAGTATTCTTGGTTTCATCATCAGTTGGATACATCCATGCAGGACTTAAAATTAGAAGTGAGCATTTTGAAGAAATGGAATCTTCCCAGACCTTCCATGTGCTCACATGGGTGGGGGAAGAGATGTAGTTTTCAGGAGAGCCAGTGGTTGCTCGGCTGAGTCCCTGAGACCGAGGTGGCACCAAGGATACTGAGAGTGGAGGTTGCAATACAGCTAAGTTCTTGGCATTTCCTATTTGGCATTGACAGCAGTGATGGTAATGACCCTCCTCTCATCAGCCTTTCTATGGTATGTGTGCATGTTTAATAGCTTTATTGAGATATGTTCACATACCATATAATTCACTCAATGTACTCAGTCCTATTGTTGTTTTGTTTTTGGACATTCATAGAGTTTTGTATCTACATTACAATGAATTCCCCCCAAAATCCCATACCTCTTAGCTGTCACCTCCCAACTTCCCTTCCTTGCCTCCCCAGCCCTAAGCAACTACTAATCAGCTTTCTATTTGCCTAGTCTGGACATTTCATTTAAATGGAATCATACAATATGTGTCCTTTGGGATTGGATTCTTTCACTTGGCATAATGTTTTCAAGGTTTATCCCTGGTGTAGCCTGGATCAGTCCCTCATTTCTTTATGTCACCAAACAATAATCCAGTGTATTATGGTTTTAAACACTGTTCCTGGAAGCACAGCCTCAAGTCTCTATCTTCACCTTTCCTAAGGATTCTGAAATCCTTTTTAATGTCTTTTAATAATTCTATTTTCGGCTTAAATTAGCCAGTGTGGATTCTGTTGTTTGCAACTAAAAACTCGCACTGACAAATTTGGAGTGTATTAAGATTGTGACTTAAAAAGTTACTTCAACCGAGCCAACTAGAAACTAGATAGTCTCCAAGGGCCATTCAAACGCTGATGTTCTAAGAGTCTCTAAACTTGAGACACATGAAATGGCAGCTAAGCTCTGACAGTGGGCTCTCTTAAGGCTGCATTTTGGTTCGGGATAAGAACTTCCTTCCCACTAGGCTGACTCCTTGACCTCTCTTCCTCAGGAGAGCCCATCGCCCCCTCGCCATGGTCCCCCACACACACACCCCACACTCATCTCCTCCACCGCTAGCCAGGGCTCTCTTCCAAGCCCTAGCCTCATAGCTCCAGCTTTTCCCTTTCTCTTGCTCTTACTTTATAGCTCACTTGGCCTGGGCAGCACTCTTCACCTTTCCTCCAGCCAGGTTTCTCTCTGACCGTCTTCATTTTCCTGGGTGGTGCCAGCATTCTCTTGGCCAAGGATTGAATCCTCCCAGTCAGCTTTGCCTCGTCCCTCTTCTCTAATCACTTGCTCTTCATGTCCAAAAATGACCAGGCCCTGCCTTTCTTTCCTGTGTAATAGGGTCCTTATAGTCTTTCCAAAATTTTCGTTCCCATTTAAACCACTGTTCTATCCAGGCTTCCATTTGCTTACTCTCAGATGCCTTAAAGAACTTTCAAATGGGATTCTGCATCAGTTTCTCTCCTTCTAATGCAGTGAGTGGCCTCCAAACTTAAGGTCATGTGCCCCATGAGTAAGACATCTGATCTCTCTTCCCCCCATTCATAAATATATTATATATATTTATATATATAATATTAATTATATATAATATAAATTAATATATAAATATATTATATTAGAAATATATTATTTGCCTTTAAGACATACAAACACAACTAATTTTTAAAAGAATAAATTTTAGAAAATTGCTAAGGAGATGTTATAAGATTTTTTTTATCACATACCGCAGTGGATTGATCATCTCACCCACTGCCTGCCAAGACCTTGGTTCTCTATGCTGATGCCAGAGCAGTCTTTACAGTGCAGATCTGACCAGGTTGGTTCCCTACTCGAGCCTTCCGAGGCTCTAAGGAGAAAGGGATTTCTAACTAACTCCTTTCCCAGGTGGTGGGATATGAGCTCTTCTTCAGCTTTATCTCAAGACAACTCAGGCTGGTTGGTTGGTTTTTCGGAACAACACAAGAGTGCCACCTCCAGGACTTTGTTCCTGCTGCTCCCCCACCTTGCACCACCATCCCCATTCACTCCATACCTGAGCTCGGTGCATTGAGCATCACTCACCAGAACACGAAACCCATATAACTTTGTGCCAAATGTCTGTTGAGTTTTCATAAAAATCCCTCTAATTAAAATCTCTTAAATATATTTTTGAAACTTCCAATAATCAAATAACTTTGACAGAATTACTATATTTACATTTCTCGGACGATAAATCAGTGAGGTGTTAGGTATCATCACCCTTTTCCAAATTGGATTTCACAAAAGTGGAGGGACTTGCCCAAATTCACAAAACTGTAGAAGCCTAGCTACACCTGGTATGTAGATTTGGCTGGTTCTAAAGCTCATGCTTTTCCCTCCGTCCACTGCCAGGGTTTTTAATAGTAGACTCCTCTGGTAGAATAATGATTGAAAAAGCAAAACAAAACAAAACAAAACAAAAAAACCAAAAACCCCAAAACTGACTAGTCAATTTAGTCCAGCCCTTGGGGCCTTCCTCCTGCACCAGTCACCTGGCCAGAGCCCCTTTGCCCCTCAAATGGAGGCTCCCAAGTGGGATAACACGTCTACACCTACCCACTTCACAAGGCTTCTGGCAGGATTAATGAGCTAATGTTTGCAAAATACTTTGAGCTTCAAGAAAAGCCAGGCGCCAAAGAACTACAAAGGGTTATTAAGATAGTAGGCTTTAAATCCCCTTAACAAGCTCCCTCCTCTCAGAGGTAATCTGGTGTGGATCCTCCTTTCTTCCCTAAAGCCCTGGATAGTTAGTTGCTCACCTCTGTATCCTGAGGGTGAGAGTGATGTCTCTTCCCCTGCTTCCTCCATTTCCAGGACTGGCAGTATTTATAAATCTTGGAGCCACAGGTATTTTAATATAATAATCTTTTTAATGTTTCAAATCCTATCATGATAAGGACCCTTCAAGAGCATCTCCTACTCGTCATTGCATAGATGAGGACAAAATGCTCAAAGAGGGATAGGCACATGTCCAGAGACCTGTGACAAGGTAGGCATAGAGGCCATGAGCCTCACGTGACACACTGCCCAGGCGCTCAGTGAAAACCTCCCCCTCACTCCTCCCTCGAGGTCAACTCCAGTGTGAGTTGATGCGAGGTCATCAGTGTGAACTGATGGGACTCGGTCTAGGCTGGCAGAGCCTGCAAAGGCATTGAGCCAGCCCCAGCCCAGGACAACATCCAGAGATGGAGGAAAGTAGCTTGGTAGAGGGAAAGAGTGCAGACTGGGGTTCACACACCCTGGAGTTCCATCCCCTTCTCCCTCTCTTTGTAACTGTGTGATCTTGGGCTGGAATTGGTCCATGGGCTCTGGTTTTCTAACCCCTGTTCTAAAGCACAAATCTGAGCATATCACCTCCATGCTCAATGACCTTTACCTGTCCTCCCATGGCCAGCAATGTGGATGTCGTCTGCCTCATCTCTTGCCATTGGAATGTCTGCCAATCTGTGCTGATTCCTTGAACCTGCCATATTGACCTCATCTCTGCCTCTTGTCTTGTCACACTGCAGTTCATTTCTCCTCCCAGAACAACTTTCCCCATCTTATTAGCTTGGAGAACTCTTTTACTCAACCCAAAGTTCAAAAGTTCCCTTTTCCAGTGACCCTTCTTGAAAGTCCTCCACCTCCAAGTTAATTCCACAACATGCGTATGTATCTACTAGTGCCAGGGACCAGCTCAGAATCTAGGAAAGCAGGAATGAGTGAGACACGCTGCACTCATGGAGAGACCTCTAACCCAATAACTCTCTAAGCATGCTATGATAGAGGAGAGAACAGAATGTTGGGGGGAAAAGAGGAGGGCCTGGGCATAGGGTGGATATCAAAGAAAGCTTCCTGAAAGAGGTTGAAAGGCACACAGGGTTTAGCCAGAAGGACAGAGGATGAGAGGTAGAGTAATTCAGGCAAAGCAAGGAGCGCATGCATAGATGAAAGGATTCTTGAAAGGGCTTTATGTTTCCATGTCTGTTTCACCACACTGTTTGGCTGTTTCCCCCACCAGGATAATAATTCCTCCTGATTCTCTGATGGACAGAGAGCATAGCTTAGGTTGGGGATCAACCAACTGCGATCAAACACTTGTTTTTGTGTGGCTTGTGATACAGGAATGGTTTTATGTTTTAAAATGGCTGAGAAAAAAATTCAACAAACTACTTCGTGACACATAAAAATTCTATAAAATTCAAATTTCAATGTCCATAAACAGTTTTATTGGAACACAGCCATGCTCATTTGTTTTCATATTGTCTATGACTGCTTTTATGTTATAACAGCAGAGTTGAGTCATTGCAACAGAGAGCAGATGGCCCGAGTAGCCTAGAATATTTATTATCTGGCCCTTTACAGGAAAAATGTGTTGACTTCTGGCTTAGGTTATAGAATCAGACTGCCCGGGATCAAATCCTGACCCCTCTTTCTCATACCTCTGTGGCATCGGGCAAAATTCTTCACTTCTCTGGGTTCTCCAACCCCCATCTGAGGATTAAAAATAGGGCTGTTATGAAAACTGAGTTAACATGTATTAAATATAAAATATTTCGAATAGTGCCTTGCACATAGTAAGCACTCAATAAATGATAATTACTATTACTCTTGAGGTTCCAGAACCCAGCAGTGGGCTTGGCACATGGTCTGTTCCTCAAAGGATATTTGTCAAAAGGATCAAATGAGTAAGTAAATGGAGGTGTGTTCTGCCTCCCCTGATTCTGTGTAGACTTTTCAAAGGGCAGAAAAGGGAACCCTGGTCTCACACTGACTTGCTCCGCTTACCTTGCCTCTTGCCAGCACCCTCAGAGCATCTGCTAGCAATCTGGGTCTGTGGCATTTTCCTTCTTGTGCTGTTAATTGTTAAATGAATTTTCAGGCTGTGGATGATGGAGGGAAAAGCAGAAAAGGGTAGGGGGGAGGGAATCCATAAAGTATGGACAGTGGGGAGCCATAATTGTGGGGTTTATGCACAAAAGATCAGGTTTCCAGAGAGTAGGGGGCCCCCAACATAAACAATTTCTACCAGAAAAAGAAAAGAAATAACCATTCCTCAGAGCCCTCTTGCGAGTCCCACTGGGAAATGGTCTTCCTTAGCATTTGGCACGTGCTCCAGCCTCCCAGGGAAGCCGGCAGGAGGGCCGTGGAACACAAGGGCAGCATCCCTCATTTGTAAGCGGAGTGTTTTTGTGGCTGCAATGCTCCCTCGTGGTTTGGAATAAGGCTCTTGGCCCTGGCAAGGCATCTGCCCTTTAAAAACCAGCCCAGAGTGCTCTGAGCACCTCCAGTGGTGAGCTGAACTCACTCTTCGGGGAATGCTTTATCTATAAATTGACTGGAACTCCAACGATTCTGAGCCAAGCCTGTTGAGTCATGACAGACCTGCTTCTAAGTGGTTTTAGTTTCCACATTCACCCTCACGTTAGCTGGGGAGCCCCTCAGAGGGTCAGGGCTGTGGGTTCATGTCTGCCTTATCTACGAAGTCCTGAAAGTTAGCACAGACTAAAAGAGTAGGCGGTGCCGAGTATGTGTGGAGTTGGAGAAAACACACACACACACACACACACACACACACACACACACACACACACACACACATTTATAAAATAACTATAAATAAATACCTGATCACAGAGAGACTGCAAAATGGATGTGATATATTCAACACATTGTTGGCGAACAACACTGTCTCCAGGAGACCGAACCAAAGCTAACAGATCCTGGAATATCTCTGCATATTTTTCANGAGTATGTGTGGAGTTGGAGAAAACACACACACACACACACACACACACACACACACACACACACACACACGGCAGCTAAAGGTTTCTTGTTAATGTCCCGAGTCTCCCGAGGCAGCGGCCGACGGGTGATCACACTGTGTTGACTTCCACCTTCCTTCCTTATTTTCAGCCCCGCAGCCTATCCTGAGATGGGAAGGGAGGCAGCGTGTGACTCTTACTCATTTACCTCCTGGTACATCGAGAACTGGAATCTCGTCTCAATAGTAATTATTATGATTATACCTCCCTGTGGAACCCGTAGGGTGAGCTCCAAACACAATTCCTCAAGCTTGTCAAATCACTGCGTCGATTTGCTTATGAAAGGCAGTTCTAATCAAAAGGGGTAATTACAATATTAAGTGCCAAGCCTTGGTGTGCAAACTCTTGAGTCATAAGATATTAAGCTTAATTTAATTCCACTGAAGGAGACGTGCAGCATCATGCACTCAGCTTTCCGAGTGGAGGGGAGCCCAAGCTGAAAACTTCACTCCAGGAAAGTAGACAAATTAGTTGATCTACTAGCCACTGAACTAGCACATATACAAGCTAGAACACTGGCCTACGGGGGCTGTTTCCTCTCTGAAGTCCTAATGCTTTAAGGGTTGCTGAGCAAGATCCCATCCTGTCTTATGAAGCTCTTAGTCTTTTGGGGCTATAAACACACTTCGACCTGGCCCTGGGCCTGCAATCATCTATTCATTCATTCATTCATTCATTCATTCGTGCGTTCAATATATATTGAGGTTCACAGTATGCCGGGTCCTGTGCTCGGTACTGTCGATGCTGAAATAAAAAATAAAACACGTTTTAGGCCTTCAAGCAAGTCAGACTCATAAGCAGGTGATTAACCTATAATGTGAAAGTGCTGTAATTAAAAAAATAGTCAGGAGGAATAGAAAAAGGAATGTCACAGCCCAACCTGAAGAAGCCAGAGAAGGCTGTGAGAGGAGGTACCACCTGAGCTGATTCTAGAAGGATGAGTGGGTATGAAAGGCAGTATGGTATCCTAGACAGAGGGACCTGCACATGGAAGGTGTGACGGAGTAAAAAAATTCTACATATTTCAGGAAGCTATAAAGAGCTTACTGTGATTTTTAAAAGCAATATGTACACATACATGTATATAGACACAGGCACTTAGAGGCTGTGAAAAGGAGAGGCTAGTAATAGGATGTCTTGGTGATCATATTAGGATCACCCCAAGCCCTTCTCCCCAGAAAAAGGGTTAGGCTCCAAGTGCTATACTTTGAGGAATCTACACACAAATATGGTGGCAGTCAAGTGGACGCTACAAACTCAGATGCTGAAACATACCACACACGTAGACACAACTACCTCGCCCCACAAAGCACACGTGCTCCTGCTGGGTGTGGCAGCAACCAAATGGATAGTACCCTTTTACACATACAGAACATGACCCGGTGCCCTCAGGGACACACCCTCATCACACAACCAAGTCTGATTTGGGGTTCATTAGCAGTAAGGCCTAGCTGCTTACAATCACCTCTTCTCCTTAACCATTGAATCATCCTTCAGGGTGGCTAAGGCACTAAAAATAAAGACAGTGCACATTTGAATCCATTTAGGTCAGGACTTTTGATTTTTTTTTTAAAGAACATGAAACCAAAGATTTCAGGGGAAAGAGAAGAAAAGAAACATTTTTTTACAAATGCTTGACATTCCATGATCTCAATACATTTTTTAAAGCTAATATTCAAAGTTGCACTTGTGGTGGAGAAATTGCTATTCCCATTTTAAAACTGAAGACATGGAGGCTCAGAGAGGTTAAACAATTAGCCGAGATCACCCACATAGTGGATCAAGGACTGGAACCCAAGACAGTCTGACCCCTATACCTGGCCTCTTGTATTAACAAGCTGCTTTCTCTTCTGATAAGTAAATCATTTAATCATTTATCAAGTAAATCAAGCAAATCATTTAAGTAGAGCATTCACTATTTGATCAAATTAATCATTTATTTATTTTCATCAACTAAATCAACCATGGGCCTGGTGAAGACATGGCCCATAAAAATTGCAGAACAATAGGTATGCGTCATTGCCTCCTTCTATAAGAACCCAAATGAGACATGTTTGAACCAGCCAATATGTCTACCACTAGTCCTGAGCCACATGGTTCATAGCACAGCAACATTTAGACAGGAGACCTGCTGTGGATCCTTGGCTGCAGGGGTTCTGGGGCTAATGAGGCCAGATTCATGAGCCTGATCTTCTCTTGACCTAATTAGATTCACCATATTCTTCCCTTGCTTGACTGCAAGAGAGAGGCTGAAGAGAAAGCTATTGTCAACAAATCCATTCATCTTCAGGAATAATCACTGTGAGCTCAGGGTCAATGACCAGGATATCAGCCCCTAGCACAGGTCTAATGATCTGAAATGGCGAGCTGGAACATCTGGCTAATCCTCAAGACTCCACACTTCCTTCCAAAGCAAAGTTTAATACGCTTTTGCTCCTTTGGTGTTAGGGACAATTGGAGATCTTTTTGTTTTGATCAGTTTGGAAGGATGAGAGTTTATTTCTTTAAGTGCTTTGAATGAATGATTACCCAGGAATCCTTTTTTTTTTTTTTTCACTTGAGACTCTCTTTTTCTTACTGAATGAACAATGGCAATAATTACTGGTGCTTTGTTTGTTACTTCCTAATGTCATGAGCAATGCTAATCTCTGTCCTTATTTAGAACCATTTCTATTCCTAGACAATGATAAAGAAAAAAAAAAAGCTTTCAGTTGGTTTCTCTCCATCTCAATTCTCAGTGAATCAAAATATGAGGAGAATATGCTCTTGCCCTTCCTGGCTCAAGTTTAAAAGCCTGACTAATATAATCCATCCCAGGAATGAACCAGTGTTGTTGAGTGCTTCCTTAGGAGGATATCAGAGAGGCTTGGAGATTTGTCAGCAAGGTTACACTGGGTCATATGTTCATACTTTTCTGATGGCAGGTTTCCTGGGAGGCTGGTATCTTTGATTGGCTTATCATTTCCAGGCTTTAATATATAGTGTAGAAACAGCAGTGGGAGGTTAGTCAAGTGACACTGTTTCTAGACTCAGGTCTGGCCCAGTCACTAGCTCAGTGACCCTGGATAATTCAAGTCCACTGGACCTCTGCTTTCCTCTCCGTAAAATAAAGAGGTTGTGCCAGAAAGCTCCTCGTAGTCACAACACCGTAAGTTGAACACCACCACAAATATTTTTTTGAGCATTTGCTATGTAGGGGATGGTGGGGCTAAGTACTACAAATAAAAACGTGAGTCCTAAGTGGTCTGATCTCCTTAGTTTCCTGCATTTAGAGGGAGAGGCAGATACAGATAGTGTTGACACAATGTGTATGAGGTATTATAAATGCATACAATCCATTATTCTATGAAATATCCTCCTTATACCCGTTTACATGGACAAAATGGCTCGGAACCAGTGGAGTAAAAGGAAGTTATGTTACATAGGTTTTCAGGACGAGAGTTGAGGGCAAAGCTTATGGAGAGATAGAATTATTTGGGGAAACTCATTCAGTTCTCAATGTTGTCAATGACTTTTTTTTTTTTTTGTAATCTTCACACAACAGAGTCTCCTGTACAGAGGCAACAGCAAGCTATGGAGACAGAAGCTCCGTAAACAAACCTGTTATTAATCATTATCATAATGATCTGAACCAACCTGCTGAGCTTTTTGATGTTTGCTCAACTCCAAGGATTAAGATGAAAATCTGGGTGTGATCTCTATCATAGTTGCATTAGGATCTGTGGTCCATTAATCTCAGGCTACAAATGACCAGAGGTAACCTCAAATGGACACATGGCATTTCACCTCCCGTCCCAGGCGGGCTCTGTGCCCCACCCCTACTCCTGCCCTGGCTTTTACAACACTTGTGAAGCGTTTTCTGGGTGGAATCCAGCTATCATGGTGTATTTTCCTTCGATTCCAGAGTCATCAAAAATATTTTCCTAGTGCTTCCCTTCAGGCTGAATCCCCAGTGGCCATGGGAACTTGCCAAACAAGATACTTTCCAAGAGTAATGTCTTCACAACAAAAATCTGTAAAAGATGAAAGAAGTGTGGGGGGTGCTCAAACATCAGAACTGCAGGCATGAACCCAAAATCTAAACACATGACAAAGGATGTCAGGGGACTGCTTTAGTCCCTTAGGAAAGGAGACCTGGGTTCTAATCTCAGCCCTGCTCCTGCTTTGTGTATGACCCGCATGGTGGGGTAGTTAGGACCATACAGGATTTAGAAACAGGTAAATACCCAGGTTCTGTTAAGTGCTCTCCGAACTGGCTCTGTGCCACTTCCGTAAAGTGAGAGCATTAATATATAGATCCCCTATAGGGTGGTTGTGGGAGAATAACACTTCTGTAACTGTTAAATATAAACTGGAAGAAAGGTGTCTCACAAATGAGGGCTGTTTGTGAGCTCAAAGCAAAGGTAAAGTGAGTAAATACACTGCACTGATAAGCCCTGTCATCTCTGCCCACTCTTCCAGACCCCAGGAAGGTAGAGTAGGATTTCCATCTTTCCCAGACTCTTATCATGCAGCTTCATCTGGGGATGTGACCACGCTGATGGGCTAGCCTGGGGGATTTGATCTAGTCTGAGGTTTGGGCTCCTCTGGGTGGGTGATGATGCAAGGAGGTTAGATGTGAACACTCCAAGGGTCTTCCCCAACGTAGTTTCCTCGGCTTTTGCTATCTAGATAAAATTATTTGTACACCTCTACCACATCCCGTTCAGAGCTTCCCTGACCTCACTGGCTGTCCTTTAGGTCAGATGACAGCCAGTGAGTGGCCAATGGACATCAGCAATTTTGCCAAGAGTCCTGGAATAGCCACCCTCGCACCTGCCCCACCAGGATACTTTCTTACGTCAGGCCTTTGTTTTTGAGACAAGCTACATACAGCTGAGACACAAACAGCAGGGAAACAACCCTAACATGGCTAGCAGAGAAGCAGCGAACACAATTTAATGAAAAAATGATAGGAAAACATAAAGAAACCAAAACGTTAGATAAACCAAAAGTGAAAGGAATGTTTACCTTCTTAATGTATAAGGAAGAGTTTTATAAACTGTCAAGTATCTGTGCATCAGGGGGTGGCTGTTCTACCATTGTGATATAAGCACTCTCAGGCCCACATTTTGGGAGTCAGAAAGAATGTGCTTCTTGGGAAAACGCTAAAATTCTAATGAAGAGCCTGATTGCAAGCTGTCTTAGAACTAATTGAAGGGAGATGATTCAATTCAGATAAACAAAAGGGATGTCCTGAGGAATTTATCTTTTTACATCTGTCTCACCCTGGGACCAGGCTGAGCAGAGCACCTGACACAAAATGGACACCCTGCGAATTACAAATTTTATCCCACTCTGTCAGTTTACCTGGTACTTCCTAAAGATCCTTCACATTACCTTTTATTCCTCTTCTCTCCCAGCAACCACACTTCCACATTCCTTTTGTGATTATTTCCAACAGAGCAACAGAGCTATAGCTCACTTTTGAGAGAACATGGACTATGCAAACTATGTTATTCTTGGCGGTTCCTCTAAGACAACCAGGAATTTATTCTGGCGGCCTGTTCCCTCAAAGGATGTCTCCCTTTAAATCTTCCAGTACACACAGGTTGCGTGTGTGAACATATGCTAAGGTCCCAATGTTTTATGGAAATGACACTGAATCATTTTGCAACAAAGGAAAAGCTTTGGATGCTTTTTGGAGGTGTGGCAGAGTGGTAGGATCTGGGCAAACCAGTTGAATGGGTGCGCCCCTGAGCAGCCAATGGCCTACTCTGGAAGGAACTGGGTACACAAACCAAAATGAACTGTGATTAGAGAAGCTCCTAAGCGTTCCTACCTATAATCCTGGGATGTTGTATTCTTCGCGACACATGTAAGGATGTTCCTAGCCAGTGAGTGGCCTGTTACTCACTAGACTGAGAGCCACCCACACCTTCCCACTTAGATTCTCTTGGCCAAAGAGCCCTGTGTAGACCTTTCAGCCTGGTAGTTTGGGGTTTTCTCTCCAAGGAGCACTAGCGTTTCCCAAAGCTGCCTATGGGTCAACCGCAAGGGCAAGGAGATGGGACTAGATAAGTACTTGAAGTCTCTGCTTCAACTACAGCAGTTCTGATTTTGTTATTTTTCATAGCTTGAGATTCTTTTAATGATTTATTTTAAGAAAAGAGTACTTCTGCTTTTAAAAATGCTTGAAAACAATTTCTTTTCTTTTCTTTTCTTTTTTTAAGATAGACACACTGGACTCAAGAGATGAAAAGTGAAACTGATCCCTTCAAAGTCACCAAAACGACTTCCACGTTGCCAAATTCAACCCTCTTCCTACTTGACCTCTTGGCAGCATTTGACCTAATTTACCACTCCCTCCGTTTTGAAACACTTTCTTCTCTTGGTTTCCACGACAACGTACTCTTCTAGGGTTCATCTGTCGATACTGGCTGCTTTCTCTTGGTCTCCTTTTGCTGGCTCCCAGTACTCCACCTCCAAACGCCATTCTTTCCAGGGCCCTGTTCTGAGATGCTGCATCTTCAACTATATGCTCTCCATAGGTGATCGATCACACCTGCCCTCATAGCTTATTTAAATGCCATTTAAATGCCAATGGTTCCTAGTTGCATATCTACAGCCCTGACCTCGTCCACTGAACTCAAGACATGTATACCCAACTTGCTATTTTTTTCCACTTGGATATCTACTAGGCATCCCCAGCTTAACATTTTGAAGATGCAAGTCTTGAATCTCCTATCTCCAGCCTATGCCTCGCCCGGCTGTCCCCATCCAATAACTGTCCCCATCCACGTCACCTGGAATATGGACTGAAGCAGTGTTCCTAGGTGTGGAATGGGTTGCCAGCAGGACTGTCTCAGACACTGTGGGCAAAAACGTAGGCCCCATCCTTTCTTCTCTCTGTCTCTCACCCCTACATTTAATTGATCAGAATCAGGATTCCGGTTTCATCAAGTCCTTCTTCTCAGACACCATCTGAGCTCAGCTGCTCATTTCTTACCTACATGAATAGAATAGCCTCTTAACTGGTCTCAGAGCTCGTACTCCTGCCTCTGTTTCCCCCATAATCTATTCTCTCTCCAACAATAGAACCTTCTGAAAGTGTAAATCAAACTGTACTACTCTCTTGCTCAAAACATTCCCGAGATCACTTGGTGCACTTAGTGTAAAACCCACACTCCTTCCCTTGGCCTGTAGGGCCCCTGCCTTCCTCAGGGGCCTCAGGTGGTATGACTCTTACCCTCATTTCCCATGTTCCAGGCATGGGCTTTCTTCTGATCGCTGGGGCACTCCAAACTCAGTTTCCTATTGGACCCTGGTAGCAGCTGTCTCCTCTGCCTGGATTGTTCTTCATCCAGGTCTCAGACCGAAGCCTAAGTGTTATTGTTAGCCTTCGAAGAAAACTTCTTTGACCTACTTTTCAAAGGTAGTCTCCCCAGGTACTTTCTAACATGGTTTCTTGTTTCATTTCAATCATTGCACTTACAATCATCCAACTTTGTGCTTCTTCGCTCTTATTTGTTGTTGAATGCACTATCCTACTTCAGTCAAAGTCCATGAGAACAGGAACCTTGCCTGTCCTATGCAAGAATTTCTCCCCAGCCCCTGGCACATGATTGATATTCGACAAGGATATACTGAGCAAATGAATGAAAGTGACTTGTCCAAGGACACATAGCCCTGCTTCAGGCTGCCAGACTCCTGCTTCATGGAGGGTCTCATGAAGTGGACTTCAAGCATCTCTGTTCAGGACAGAGTGTTTTATGGATTTATATAATATCTTTATTTCCCTGGAGCAAAAGAAAGAAATAACTTCCTTGAGATATACTCTCTGGAATGAAGGGGATATTTTACTGCCTAGAAAATAATCAACTTATTCAATAAACTTTTATCGAGGGCCTATTACATGGAACTGTTAGGCATCAGAAATATAAGCATGAATATGACATGGTCCCCACCATCTCTCTAGACATGGAGAGAGATACCTAAACAGACGATGACAGTATTAAAATTTTAGTGGACATAATAATAATAGCTAGCACTTATTATGAATGGGGCGCTCTTCTGAGGGTTTCAAGTGCTAACCACATTTCTCACAGCAATTCTATGCGGTATTTACTATTATTGCTCTTGTTCTTCAGTTGACACTGAGACCTAGATTTAGGTAATTTGTTCAAGGTCGGAGAACTAGAATGTGCAGAGCTGGAATCTGAACCCTGTGAATCTGTGAAGTGCATCCTCTTAGCTACTATGCTATACTGCCTCTCTCATAGAGGTGCATGGAGAGTGACATCGGGATGTAGGGAACTGTGCCCCTACCCTCGGTGGCAAGGGAGAGTCAGTTAAGGGTTTACTGAGGAAATGCCATTGGAGTTTGGATCTTGAAGGATGAGAGGGGCTCCCCCAAGGGAGACGTCATGGGAGCCTGCAGGTAGAGAGAAGAGCTATGTATGCAAAGCCACTGGGTTGTGAAAGGGACGCTCTGTCTTGGAAATCTTGTGGAATTCCCTGTGGCTGGGACATCTGAGTAGCAAGGAAGGAATGGGAGGTAAAACCAGAGAGAAATACAGGGGTCAGGATGAGAGGTTTCTGGTATTGCAGGTTAAGAAGAACAAGTTTTACACCCTTGGCAACGAGTAACAAGTGGAGATTTTCAAGCCAGTGAAGTACACCTTCTAAGCGTGCTTTAGAAATGCCACGGGGTTCATGCAAAGAGTGGACAGGAGAAGTGGTAGACTCTTTGGAAGTTCCTGTGGTGGTCCAGGCAGGAGGTGCAGAGGGCCGGCAGGGCATGGCCGCCCCTATCTCCCGCAGGTGAGCAAGGTGAGTCTGGTGCTGTGAGTGCCAGGAGAGGAAGAGCTGCTGCCTGGGGTAAGTCAAGTGTGTTTGTCTACGGCATGTATGGGCCATTTCTCCAGTCAGCTGCCCCCCAGGCTCCAGCCCACTGTTACAAGGGCTCTGGGAACACAGCTTCCTCGGCATGGTTGTGGCTCTGGGCCCTGCTAGGAAAAGAATGTTGTCTTCTTGGAAAAGGCTGCACCTCCGTCCAGCACAGAAGTGATGTCGATGCATTTTTGTCCTGCCTGTCTGTCACTACTCTTTCACAACAGGTTTTAAAGACACGCTGAGGTCATATGAGAATGTGTTAACATGTTTGGCAGATTACTATGGTTTTGTCATCTCTGGGATTGGTTGGAGGGGGATGAGTTCTTTCGGTATTTAGACAAGAAAGCATGGGAATTACCATTATCTCTCTCTGTAGCTGATGCATGGAAGAGATCAGAGAAGAAAATACCAGTATCCGTGGATTTTTACAAATCACCTTTTGCCCTCAGGAAGAACAGTTACTGTAGTTTTCTCCCCTACTACTCAAAATCAGTAGAAAGAGGGTTTTGATGTTTGAATTTTTATCTCCTTTTACATGGAGCTATTTCTGCTTCCCAAGTTTACTCTATTAAAATGGTCACAGTGAATTCTGCAGAACAAAAAACCCCAAATACAAAGAATTCCACCAATCCTCTCTGTTATTATGAGTTGTTCTCTGTAGTGAAGACCGGGGTGGCAACCAGCTGTGACCAAGCTATTTCCTCATCTCTTGTCCTGCTATCATATAGAAACTGTCCTTCCGCCAACTTCCCCAACCCCTCCCCACCTGAGCATTTCACAGAACCTTACCTGTGTTCCAATGGCTCTCATGACAAAACATCTCAGGACAACATCTGGGAATTTAAAGGCGGAATGGCTGAAGGTGATTTACTCCCCGTATCCCCTGCAACTTTGAATGAAATTACATATTTTTTCTACTAAGCACCTGGAGGACTGGATATTAGCTTCATTTCAACTCCTGATTCCAAAGCCTAAAAATATAGTTGCTATTGGTATAGTGATTATTACAAAATTTCCGTTGACTTGGTTGTTTGCGTGATTCAGTATATTGTGATTTTCTCTACACAACACATGCTTGTACATATCTGCAACTGTTTTGGGGCTTAGAGATCTTTTACCAGCCTGGGGAGTCCACTGATCTTCCCACATTAGGAAAAGATGTGAGCTATGATGCTGGAGGATATCAGTATGCAAGAACTGTTGCAATAAATTAAATGTGTTAAAACGATTGTGGTCAGAATTGTTTAGGGCTGAACTTTTAAAAAATGTGTTCGAACACAAGTTATAGAGATGTTTCAAGGAAAAAAAAATTTCATCATGTACTAACTTTGGGATATGGTACATATTTTTCTTGTCTTGGAAATTCACAATACAACAAAGAAACCGTGTTTTGTCCAATTGTGTTTAAACATAGCATTTGCTTATACTTATATTGACAATGGTGTGTGTGTGTGTGTGTGTGTGTGTGTGTGTGTGTAAAACAATGAAAGAAGCTTGTGATGAATTATTTTCTAATGTTTGACTAAAAAATGCAAGGCACGTGACCACAACCAAAACACTGTTCTATGTATGGATTTTACATTCAAGTTCTATTGCCATTAGCTCTTATCTTATAGATCTTTCCAAGCTTTGGGTCGTCAGTTGTAAGTTTATTTTCATGGCTTTTTCCAGTCACCTATCTGCCATACCATAACATTTTTCTTCTGCATCAAATGTCTGGGGAGAATGTTCTAGGATTCCTCTTACCTTTTATTCAGTTTCCACTTGCTAATAATTGGACTCTACCCATCAGAAGGTTCCTAACGCTGCTCTCTCAGGCCATGGTTAAGAAACTCATTTGCCAATTCCAAAGGTTTTTCTCACGTGCCTTTACCCTTTCTGAGTCAGTTGACATTTGTTTCAAAATAATTTCACTCTGAGAATAACATCTTTTTCAAGCTTTTAGGATATTAAGCTACAAAGGTTGTCCTCTTAATATCTCAGTTACCCTCCTTTGTCACTTTCTTTCTCCCTTATCCATATAATAAAGGTTCCATTCCCTGTTAAACATCTGTTATGAACTTTATATATTTTATCTCATTTGACCTTGACAGTGGAGAATGGGAATAGTAGCTCCATTTTACTTTTGAGAAACCAAGACTCAGAGAGGTCAAGGTACTTGCTTAAGGTCACACAGCTAGTAAGTGGCAGGATAAGAATTGCATTTGGATTTATCTAATGCCCAATTCTGTATCATTTCCTATACTTCTGTATCTCAAACTAGGGTATGGGTACCCCTGGATGAGGGAGTAGGTGAAACTGTTAGCTAGTCATGGAGAATCTACTAGACCAGCGGTTCTCAATCTGTGGGTCACGACCCCTTTGGGGGTCGAATGACCCTTTCACAGGGGTCGCCTAAGACCATTAGAAAACAAAAAGATGTTTACATTACGATTCATAACAGTAGCAAAATTACAGTTATAGAGTAGCAATGAAAATAATTTTATGGTTGGGGGTCACCACAACATGAGGAGCTGTATTAAGGGGTTGCGGCATTAGGAAGGTTGAGAACTGCTGTACGTAGACTATACTGCTTAGACATTATGGGTAGAAAGCAAATGTTTTAAAGTATTTTCATGGTAAAACAAACTAGTCTATGTGAGCTGGGATACATATTTCCAAAAGCATTTTTAAGATGAAAGTAGAAACTGCAATAAAAGTGTGCTTTTTGAGGTAGCATTGAGCCAAACGCCTAGACTCCCAAGGATATCAGCTTGTTCTTATTTACCATCAGGGCTACACCATGAAAAACAAACTTCACTTCTCCCTTGCTATACCCTACTTCAAAAAACGTGATGTAAGGTTCTAAACTCAGTTCTGAGCTCATATTCTTCTAAACTTCATTGTAGCGATTTCATTCATTCCCATGGTCCTACTTCTAGCTTCCATTCTCCCTTTTTTTTTTTTTAAGCTGAGCCATCCTGCTACCTATTGGAAGCTTAGCGGCAGCTCAGCTCGGGCCGGGCATCGAACCGCTGTTGCTCAGAGCTCAAACTCTTGAGCAATCCATTCTCCCTTTTGCTGTATGTCATTGCTTTGCTTATTCACTCATTCATGAAGACTTGACGGTGCATCTATTAACAACCTATAGGACGTCTCTATTGCCATGCGTGTATTCAGAAACATCAAGCGAAACAGTTAAAAAAAATAAAATTTCTCATGTATCCCCCCCCCCAACATGCTCCTTCTCACTGAATTTGACTGCTGTTTTTCCAGTCATTCATGCTTCAAACATGAACATTTCCTAGGCCTCTGCCTTTGCCTTCCTTCTGACACATGTAGAGTTGGAACCATCAACTGTCTAGTTGGTGCCCTCCTTTCCTTTTGTGACTGTCCTGGGTCAGTCTCTCATTGGTCCTTGCTTAGGTCAGTGGTTCTCAAATGGGCAATTCTGCCCCCCAGGAAACAGCTGGCAATGTCTGGAGACATTGGCCAGGGATGCTGCTACCCATCCTATTGGGTTGTTGGGAAAGTCATGACGTATTTTTTTCTATGTTTTTTGTCACAAAAATGCATCATGACTTTTCCAACAACCCAATACGATGCACGGGAGCAAAGCCCCCACAACACTGAGACCCAACAATCAAAGTGTTGCCGTTGAGAAACCCTGGCTTGGTCTCTGGGAAAACCTTGTTCATTGGGTTTCTCCTCTATACTTCATCCTCCATCCAGCTGCCAGATTAAGGTTTCCAAAGCACATACATTCTGATGTCACCTCACTGCTGAGAACTTCCAGTGGTTCCTACAAATCTCTAACCCTTGTCATGCAAGATTTTCCAAAACAGCTCTAGTCTTAGATGCCACTTCCTCCATTCATACCACACTTCCAATGCCAGTTCTCCCAGACTGTGTCCTCTACCTTTCATGCCTGTATTTTCCCCCTCATCCTCACCCCTGTCAGGTCTATCAAAATCCCGCCCTCCTTCCAGCCTAACCTCAAAGGGTACTGGAACTTTCTCAAGCCTTTCCCAATTCCCCAAATGAGTAATGCCTTTTCTTAACTCTTCTCTGTGTGGGGTGCCATCCTCAACAAGTTGTATTCCCTTCAGGACAGCAATAGCACCTGGCTGCTCACACACAGATTTGCACAGCACTGGGCCTCGCCTGCCATGCTTCAAGGCTGCCACTGAAAAGGGAGAGGTGGGAGGAACATGAAAAGGGATGGGCATTCTATGAAGAGGGGAGAAGGGTCGTTTGATCACAGTGCTGCGAACTGGTGGCTCAGCGTTGCCTCTCAAAACCCCATCTTCTATCACCGGATTCTACAGCTCCCTCAATTCACTCACCCTCCCTTCCTCCTTCCCTCTCTCTCACTTCCTTTCCTTCCTTTTTAGAAAAAACATTCTCAAAGGAGAAGCAATGAGATAACTATCAAGGGAATAAAAATTGCTTCTTGGATATGAAAAAACAAACAAACAAACCAACCAAACCAACATAGATATTACAATGGTTTGTGGCCCTCCAGAGTTCAATCCTACCCCAAGGAATCTTATTAATCTCTCTGATTAGGGATAATTTACATTTTAATTTATGTTTCCTCTTTCTGTGTGGGGGTGGCAATAATATTTTTTTAAAGGCTGATAAATGCTGTTTTGGAATAAGGTAGAGGGTATATGCATACACACTCTTACATATTTTTAAAGCCCACAGAAAGTTTTCAAAATGTTCTTGCATTTGTAAATAATTAGAGAAAATATAAAATACTTCAAATTCGGTTGTGATTTGCTCATGTACTACTTTCTCCATTTTGTCAGGAAGGACAAGGAGGCTGAGAAATGAGGGACATTCACTCATCACGGTCTCAGTGGAGTGTCTACTAATTCATTGGGTTTTCAAGGTTTAAGAGAATGAATGCACGTAAAGCACTTAGAAGCCAGGCACTCAACAACATGAGCCACTAGCATCAGCAGCAGCAGCAGCAATAGCTGCACCATCATTACTGCTCTCATTACATCCCAGGTTCTGTGGTCAGGTGCTGGGAATAAGGTGGAGAAAACAGACGTAGTCCCCACCCTAATGTAGTTCACACTCTAGTGGGTGAGACAGGAAATCACCATAGCATGTCTAATTACAAACTGTAGTAAGTGCAGGGAGCTATAATAGTGTACACCAGGAGGAACTGATTTAGTGGTGGGGGGGAGGGAGCAGGAGGAATGAGGAAGTCTCCAGGGGCAATGATAATGAACTGAGATCTAAAGAGCAAGCTAAGTGGGTGAATTAGGATGTGAAAAGTGCACCCCTGGGAGGGACCAAAAAGTCTGAAGGCTTCTGAGCAGAAGGGAGCAGTGGAATGTTTGAAAGACAGGAACACCACCGCCTACAGCCTAGAAAGCAAGGCAGAGAGAGGCTCAGGGTGAGTCTTCAGGCAGACTGGGCCCTGCAGGCCTTGGTAAGAAACTTAGTTTTATCCAAAGATACACTGGAAGCTGTTGAAAGCTTTTAAGCAAAGGAGTGGCACACTGTGACTTAGGCTGTTGTGGTGGAGATGAACAGCAAAAAAGGAAGGGGAGTGGTCAGTTAAGAGTTCTTGCCGTGGTTCAGGTCTAAGGCGATGGTGGCAGAGATAGAAAAATTGGACAAACGGGAGGGTGTTTAGAAGGGAAACCCAGCAAGAAGGCATTACATGTGGAGGGTGAGTGAGAGGGAGGTGTCCAGGAAAACCCCTGGGCATCTGGCTCAGGGAACTGCGTGGAGGAGGGTAACATGGCCAAGGTCACATAGTTAGGAAGCGGCCGAGCCAGGCCGATGATCCAAGGCTTAGGCCCATGACCTATAACACACCGCAGCTGGTTCCCAGTGGCCAGGGTTGATTTATTTCTGCCCCAGTTCCTGTTGAAACATTATACTTTTGGATACGGGCCTCAGGGGGAAGTTCTTCCAAAGTTGGAAGCTTCTAACAACCTTGGACTTAGAGTAAGGAGAGCTGGATTAAAATTCCAGAAGCATGGGCAGGTCACTCACTATTGCTGAGCTAGCATCCTCATACTGTTAAACACAGATAGTCAAACGACCTACTTCAAAAAGTGGTGCTGGGCGGGGGTGGGGGGTGGGGGGTGGCAGAAGAGGTAGAGTCAGTCTACTGTCAGTGCACCTGAACCTGAATCTGTCCACTCCTCACATTCCAGTTTACTCCTCAAATCACAGCTGTGTCTTTTTCTTATAAAGAAAAGGTTGTTCCTGTGACTTGTGGGCCTTTTCTTTTTCTTATAAAGAAAAGGTTGTTCCTGTGACTCAAGAGGAACTTTTGGTTGGATGTCTTTGTGCTCGGGAGTCCCAGGTGAAGTCAGCTGCAGTTTCCTGCATGTTAGAAGCTCAGGAAATGGGTGGTGACAAAACTTGCCCCCAATCTGTCCCTTACCATCACCAGGTGGGTCACTAAAGTGATGTCTTTTAAAAAATACAGATTCCTGAGTCTCACCACCCTAGAGTTCTAATGCAGAAAGCTAGGATGTGGCTAAGGAATCTGTATTTTTCTAAGGTCCCAATGGGACCCAAAGGCCGGTTATGTAAGTGCTGCACTGAAAGAAACACTAGCCTGGAGACTTGTCAATTTGGCTGTGATTCTTCGAGGGTAGAAACCCTGTCTGCTTCACCAAACCAGGGAGCTAAATTTAGTAGGGTACCGAATTTGTGTTAAACTGAACAAACACTGAATTCTGTCAAACTACATTACTGTGTTGTGGCCCTGTTTTCCTTCCCTTCCAACCCAAGTCAATTGTTGCCGAATCTGTTTCGATTTTAGGAACAAGAGATTTTAGAGAAAGGAGTGCGATTCAGACACTTTTATAATAAACATTTGTGTATGCCTGTGTGTAGGTGATATTTGGAGTCATGGGAATCCCAAAGTACTACCAAATAGGCTAAAAGGATTTGAGATTCTCATTTGCAAGAACCCGTTGCTGATGGGACTCCATTCCAACTCTACCATTCACTCAAGGTTTTTGTGGAGATAGACAATGAAAAGAAAATGAAGCCAGGCTTGCGATTAACAAGGCACATATCTCACTCCTGAGACATTATCCCCGGGGCCAGATGGAAAATTCTAGGGGTCCCCTAGTGCCCTGAAGACAGATACCTAATCAGGCATCCAGCTTGTTTGGACCACATAGGTGTTTATTCTCACTGTGCTGTCTCATCCACAGCAGCCCATCCATGCATTTCCTCTGAATTTCCCTCCTGCCAGTATTGAAATCTTTAGTTGACTGTGAAAGTCAAATGTTCCAAGGGCTGGAGCAGAACTTCCCACCAAGCTTGCTCTTACTACCCCTGCAGGTGTGGTCCCCTGACCAGCTACAACTCACATGCTGATACATATTTGAAAAGCAAGATTTAAAACAATCGTACGCTGGCAGACACATGATTTCAAAATACTATGTACAAGAGGATGTACTTATAGGAAACTCAGGGTGAAGAGCAAATAGGCCTTTGAAAGGATGAAGAAAACAACTCAAAGGGACTAGTCTTTCCTTTCATCCTAACCAAGCTCCCCACTCGAGTTGATTGTTCTCACCTAACCTTTTATTCCTGTAGATGCTGTCCTACTTCTTTCTTCCAGGCAGGTTCATGCTTTCTGAAGGAACCTGATTTTGCCGGTGACCTCTGATGGATCCTGGGGTCATTGTCAGCTTATTAGAAGGCCACCAGGTCGACAGGAAGAAGTGATCAGGGCAAGGAGAAGAGTTTGAAACTAAATCAGTGACTTAGAGGATGTTGGAGTCCTGGGTTTTAGTAGAGCAGGCCCTATGAACAGGACATAGGTCTGCTGGCGCGAAGGAGTTGTTTGCTAAGATTTAGTTTAGCACCACAATTCCTGCTTCCCTTTGAAAAGATTTGAGTTTTAAATTAAAAAGTGCCCATTTGTTTCTCTCAGTTGTATTCTGTAGCTTTACACTACACCCTATCGTGTGTCTGAAAGCTCTTTCGAAGACATTTGTTGGGTGGGCAACTCAATACTCATATCCACGTGGGCAACCATTGCATGTAGTTCACAGAGCAAGTCAGTATGACCTAGCCTGCGCTGAAGACACACCAATGACAACAACCTTTCTTACAGTCTGAGAGGCACTTGGTTTCCCAAACTGAAAGTCACTCAGCAGAAATCTGTTTTTCTAAAATGTGGTCAGTCTTTGGATGAATATAAAGCAGTTCCGAGATGCCATGGGGGAGAAGTAAGGACAAGTTTACTGCCAACTTTCCTTGGAAGTACGCTCCACCTCCATCCACCCCTCCCACCCGCCCTGTCTGAATTCTGCTCATGCTCAGAACACGTCCCCTCCTGTACTGAATGTGCTGTAGAGCACCAGTGCTTTAGGAAAAGAATAACCAATCTCCTGAAGGTCAGACTATTTTTTTTTAAAGATTTTTATTGGGAAATTGGGGGGATGGGAACAGTGCTGGGGAATTGGGGGAAGGGGAACAGACAAGTTGCTGTCGTTTTGTTCTTCAGTCTAGTTGTGGAGGACGTTGCTTCACTGGCCCAAGTTGGCATCATCATTGCGCTCTTCCCAGGCGAGGCAGATCAGTTGCCGGCTTCTGGACGGCTGCTCACTGCGGCTGCTGGCCGCTCACGCTGGCTGCTGGCCGCTCACGCTGGCTGCTGGCCACAAATGGTAGCCCATGGCAATTCACTGCCACAGGGACTGCAGCCCACGCCGTCGCCGGCGACTCATGGCAGCCCAGCTCCAGGTTGAGCTGTTGTTCAGCATCTTAGCTGTGGAGGGCAGTGTCACTGGCCCTCATATGTGGGATCCGAACCGGGGTCCTCTGGCATCCCAAGCGAGTTCTTAACCATCGCGCCACTCGGCCGGCCCCAGACTATTTTTTTATGACTCAGAGGTTCTATTCACCAGAGAGGTTCCATTGAAGAACATTCTGGGTGCCACCCAGCCCCACATGAGTAAGAAATGCATTCTTATGCAGGACAAAGGGAAGGCATCTTATCAAACTTGATTTTACCGGCTAGGACTGAACTAATGATTTAACCCAGACAGTGTGACCTGAGGAAAGAAACTACTACTCTGTCAGTCAATAGATCCTATTTCTAACATTCCAGAGCCAGCTGTATTATCCGAACACCCAGGTTTCTAACAGTGCTCCAGTTGGACTTAGAACACCAGTCATTTATTGATACTTACTATGCATCTTATGCTATGTGAGGCACAAAGAAGAATGAGAAAACATATTAAGTGCCTTTGCATGATGTCAGGATCTGGGACATAGCAATTGTTTAAAAGTGCTATTACTGTTTTTTATCATTGTTAGGTGTCATTTTTCCTGGGTAGGTTTTTTATCTCATACCAATAGTGTTTGACATCCTTGGTTACCCCCTTCTAAGATCCCTCCTATTAGGTTCCCCTACTTCTTGAACCACGACTTCTTTCATTTATTTTTATAATAGATGTATGTATATCTATCTATCATCTATATATTATCTATCTATCTATCTATCTATCTATCTATCTATCTATCTAGTATCCCATAGATTATTCTATTCTTTTCTCTTTGGTTTTACTATAATCTAGTCTGGATTATAGCAGAAATCTTTTTAAATCTCTCTTCCTCTAGTCTGTGAGCCCCCTGAGGGTACGAACCCATATGCCCAGAGTCTGATAGGAGTTCCATACGTATTTGCTGAGTGTATATATGACCAATACATAGATAAATGAATACACTAGCATGCTAATCCTTCCACCACTAGTGTTTCCTGCTCCAGCAAGCATAGTTACCTCCTGAAAATTCCATCTTTATCCAGTTACTCCCTTGCTCAAAAATGTAAGTGCTCTCTAATACTCTTCAGGCCAGCTTTCAAGCCACTCCCATCCTGTTATCTTGCTCTGTCTATGTCCTGTCCAGTGCCACCTCCACCTCTTATCTGCATAAATCCTATTGCCCGGCAGGTTGGACTCTTCTCAGGAACTAAATTTTGTGTACTTATTCTTTCCAGATTCTTGCTTATGACTTTCCAACCTTTCTTTCTCTCTGACCATCCAAATCTGACCCATCATTCAATGCCCACATCTCAAGCCTTAGCAACAATACAGCCCACACAGGCACAGCCTCGTCTTATAATTTCCCACACCCACATCGCCTCTGCTTGGCTCCTCATCAAATGCTTCCCTGCATTATTATCTGACAGTCAATTTACAAGGTCTTGAGAGTAGAAGCCCTGCCTTATGTTTCTTTTGGATCTGGACCATTGTTAAGGAGTCTTATCAAAGCAGTCCTGTCAAAGTGAACTAAATGCAACATGAATTTACAGAAGAGAGTTCTATAAAGGGTAAAGCTAAGCTCGGTCCTTCTTGTTGCCATGTAATCACTAAATTTACTGCTTTAGATATGGAGTGAATCAAAGTGAGTTCTTTGGGTCTCCAGTATAATTTGCATAATAGGTAGAGCCTAATAATAGCAATGAAAATGGTAGCAGCTGACATGTTTGAGCACTTACTATTCTGTGTGCAAGGAAGGCCCTGAGCCGAGTATTTTAATATTTTAATTTAATCATGAAAAATCCTTAGAAATACGCTCTTTTCTCCTACTTTACAGATGAGGACATGAAGCAAAGCTTCAAACGCATCAAGCCCTGACTTGGTTTAGTGCCCAGTGCTAGATTCAAGAGATACAGAGACGAATCAGGCACAGTCTCTACCCTCCAAGGTTTTACAGTCTAGGAGGGAAGAGGAAAATGAAAAACGATGATTCACATTAATAAGTGCAATATCAGAGTGAGTATTAGCCTTTCTGCTATCAAATGAAGGCAGTGACCAAGCCTCTCCCATGTCCAAGCAATGCCTTATAAATACCGTCAGCACTTAACTTCAGCAGTCTTCCTCCTAATAACCTATAACCCAGTTCAGTCATGAGAAAACAGCAAATTTCAACAGAAGGATATTCTATAATATACCTGACAAGTGCTCATCTAAACTCTCAAGGTCATCGAGGACAAAGAAAACCTGAGGGGTTGTCACGGCCAAGAGGAGCCCAGGAGACATGATGACTAAACGTAATGTGGTATCCTGGATGGGATCCTAGAAGAGACAGTGGAGATTAGGTAAAACCTAAGAACATATGAATAAAGTATGGACTTTAGCAATAATAATGTACCAATACTGGTTTGTTAATTATAACAAATGTACCCTACTCATATACGATGTTAACAATAGGGAAACTGGCTATGGTGTATATGGGAACTCTCTGTACTATCTTCTCAATTTTTCTGTAAACCTCAAAGTGTTCTAAAATATAAAGTCTATTAAAAATAATAATACTAACCCTTACAATCAGGGTTGTGAGTGACTGTCAGGATAGTGGGCTGGGCAAGGCAGGACATCTGAGCCAAGGAGTTCATGTAGAGTGGGAGGTAAAAAGGGGAGGATTGTATGTCTGGTTTTGGAGCTACAGCCCTGGAGACTCTGGTGGGAAGTCCAAACGTCCAATGGGCAGCTGAGGCGTTTAGCGTCCAGGGGGAGTGGAAGAGGGGAGCTGAGCTGAAGACACACACTTGGGAGTCATCGTGCACATAGGTGGTAGTTGAAGCACTTGATGTCCTAAACACCATTTTGAAGATGAGCAGCCAGCAACAAACTCTGTTATTACTATGTGACGGAGGAGCCGGGGGAGGTTGGGGGAGAGCCAGTGTGATTATAACTGCAGAGCAGCTGGAGCCTTTCATCCTTGGGGGGAGCCAAATCACCCTTGTAGGCACAGACACTGTGTTTTCCTTATTCTGGAAGGCATTTCCCAGAGACAAACTCTGGATACGATAATTACGCTGGTTGGTAAGTTGATCTGGCCTCAGCTGCATAGACAGGGATCCCACAACAAAATGCTCCCATGTCATTCAATCCATTGGCTTTTCTTAAAAAAGGAAACATTTTCATTCTTTCGTCTGTAGTAGGCTCAGGGTAATTATGTTAGATGAAACTATTTTGATAACCATCTTTCTTGAGGACACAGCACCTCAGTAGTTTTAAAACCTAAGTTAATTAGATATCTGATGTTAACAAAAGCTTCCATTAAAAAAAAATCCTCAAAAGCTGCACCCCAGACTCCTGCTATAGCAGAGGAGTCAATGCTAAGTACAGCTTTTATCATCAAACTGGCACTTTTGTGTAGTTAATCATAGATGTCTGCTGCCTCTGAGATGGAGAAGGCACCCCCCCCCACTACACACACACACACACACACACACACACACACCTCTTACCCCCAAGGATGAAAGACCCATCCCCATGTAAAACCTGTGTTTTTCACTTGACAATCCCAGCAATCTGGGTTTCACATACACTACTAGCATGTTAACTTTACTTGGCATTCAAGGACTGCCTCGTTTGTAGGAAAAAGCCATATCTGAGAAATGTAAGGGGGATAGTCTTAGTTAATTAAGCCTGAGCTAAATATCCCAGTGAGCATGAAAGCACGCATAGAATTATTTAGAAGTGGGCAAAATGACGAGGCTCCTAGAAATGTTCCTAGCAATGGATTCTCAGAAATGTAGTCTCATGGCTAAAAGCAAATGATGCTTACACAGGACTCCTGTACCCTTTATAAAGCCTCCCACCCCACCCCAAACACGTAAGCAAGCACAAGCGTGTGAACACACACACACACACACACACACACACACACACACACATATATACCTTTGACTTCCAACCTGGACAATTTCATCAACTGTCTTTTAGTTCAGAGAAAGAGAAAGTTGGTAGCTAGAAAGGCTGCCAGGCAGCTTTAGCTCCTGGCAAAAGGCAGTTTGATCTGTGGCTACAGGTAGCCTGCATCTGAGCTCCTGCTCTGTCTCTCATGGGCTCTGTCCTCTCAAGTGTGCTGCCGAGCCCCTCTGAGTCTCAGGCTCCTTCTTTAAGGAATGGGGAAAAAGATGCTCTTCTCGATTCAATGAGCACACATTGAATGTCTTCCAAGTACCAGACACCATGCCGGGATACAGTGGTGAGCAAGAAGAACATGACTGCCCCACTCAGAGGCTGGCATGTTTCAGGGAGGCGCATGAACTTTCGGGGATACCCAGCATGCATGAGACCACTGAGGACACAATGTTACTATGCTTTCTACCCCACCAAGAGGCACCGATGAACTTGAGCAAGTGGGCAGTCTAACAACAGAACATTTAGCAGCACTCAGCCTAGGACAGAGGGGTATTAGTTTATAGAGAGCCCCAAAAGACTTTAATAACAAAAGGATGTTGAAAAGCCAGTGTTCTTTGGAGTCATAAAGGGCTGGTCCTGAAAGATTTGCCTTGTCTCTTACTAACTATAATGACGTGTAATTTCTATCATCTCTTTGAGGCTAAACATCCTCATTTGTACACTGGAGCTATTTTTAGTGATACCTACCTAAGGCTGATGCTATATGTGATAAAAGAAATATTGTATGTGAAAGGGCTTGTTCAAGGGCAAAGCAACATCCACATGTTAGTTAGTATTAATTATTTCCATTATTATTAATGAGTAAACACCACCTATGACAGCAGCCCCCATGTGGTGCCTTTGGGGCTGGTTTTCTGGGCTAAGGTATTGCAGCATAAACATTCACGAATGTCATAGGCTCCAGAATGACATCCAGTTAGTAGGAGGGTTTGTAAATATGTCTCTGACATAAATAGGAGCAGACCCGAGGACTGGGACGTTCCTGTAAATGATGGCAACGAAGACCGTGGCACAGAGAAAAGGCCTGGGAATGGCCTTTCCCAAATGCTCAAGAGCAACGCCAGCAGCATTTCTCCTCCACTGTGGGTCCATTCTCAGTTGACTTGATCCCTCTCCATTTCAGAGATTGAAGGGCAGAGCACTTACACAGCACAATTGTACATCAGTCTCAGAAATAGCCCTCACTAGGAATCAACCCGCATTCTAATCTGAGGCCGATTTCTTTCAGCTCTTACAATCCCAGCTGAATTCCAGGCTGACCCGAGGGACCACTGCAGAGCTTGGGGAACCTTCATGATCTCCACAAACTGGCATTTTAATCCTGATAGTCCTGGAGGCCTGAGTTGGTCTGAAGAGTTTTCACCATGTCTTCTAAGAGGCCATGGAATGCTCATGCAAATAGACCCTTGGAGAGCATATCAGATGTTCCACAGTTTTAAAGGTGGGCTTGCAGAAATTTCCCTGTACTAGAACAATACAGTAAAACTCACCAGGGCTTAGGAATGCCAGACTACCATAGATTCATGAATTCATCATAGTTTCCTACCCCTGTACCTCTGCACATGTTTTCACTCTGCTTGGGGGGAACTATGGCTCCTCTGCCTGCCCGTATATCCCCTAGTCATCCTTTAAAACCCAGCTCAAGAGTCCCTCTGTGAAGATGTTCCTGACTCCCACCCTCTCGCCACTCCACCAGCAGCCCTGGCTTCAAATAGTGAGTTCTCAAGAAGTGATTCTTGTTTTCTCAAATTCTTGGAGTTGACCTGGTTTCTTCTCCAGCCTCTGACAATTAGAGCAAGTGCAATGCAAGAGGCTGGAAATCAACTATGCAGTTGTGAAACCTTTGATTTGAAGCAAGATTTTAGGTTGCTCAAACGTGAGTTATGTAACCTTTGCATTGTGTAATGGGCAGGAGGACCTCACCGTGAGCCGAGATTTGGAGGCTCTATCTGTTATAACAACACCTCTGCCTTGCTTCCACTGAGGCCATCGCCCCTCCCAGCCCCAGCATTGTTCCTGGTCCAAAGCAGGCACTCAACACAGAGACTCTCTTTCTGGGGGACAAGGGAACAAGTTCAGGGTGTGGAGGAGAGGATCCTGGGAATTCTTCCCCCATCTTCTCTACAAAATTCAGTGACCCATTTGCAGAAACCCATCTTGGCGGCCTTGGACTCCATTTCCCCATTTTAAGATACTAATCAGGACCGAGGAGGCAGTCTCATTATTGATGATGAATCTGACTTGTTAGCAGTAGGCGTTTGGGTGAAAGATGCCATCACCCAGCTCAAAATGGTAATTATTATATCATTATTATTACTAATGACTTTTGTTTTGCTTTTCTATGGTATGGAAAACACTGTTCAAATTCTTGAAAAACAATTCCCATTTTGACATGTGAAATTCCCATTCCACAGTCATTCTTTCTACTTTTTCTATTTGGATAGCCTTCTGCCAAAGATTTCTATCAGGAGAAAGGGCTACACCAAGACAAATTAGAATTTGAACCCTCACTTGGTAAGTGAGGCTAGACAGGACCAAGGCAGCCTCATCCCCCTGAAATGTGGAGCAGTTGGCAAGCCATGGTTTTCAACCCACCTCAACCCATCTCCACGCTTCCTTCGCCAGGGGGCCTTTCTATGCCCCGCAACTAGGGGTGGTCTTTCTTTCTCCACACCTTAGCTTTGCAAAGACTCTTACCCTATTCGTTTGTGTGTTTTACTACTTTTAGCATATTAAGAACCCCTTAGTTTTGGACCATGTGTCCACATGGTTTTGTGGAAAGAAGTTTCACTCTGGAGATAGACAAGCTTGGGTTCAACTTTTTCTGTCACTGACCAGCTATGTGACATTAGGTGAGTTACTCAAAATTTCTAAATTGGTTTCATTATCTATGAAATAGGGATAGCACAACCTACTTTGCAAGTTAGTTGTGATGATGGAGTAAGATAACATGATTGAAGGGTTTGGCAGTACAAGTTAGTGCTCCGGGATTAGGCCGCCTCTCCCACAAACTAGCAGGTCAGTCCTGTCAAATTATTTAACCTTCTAAGCCTCAGTTTCCTCTTCTGTAATATATGGCCAATAGGGCCCTTCTTATAAAGTCTTGAGAGGATTAAATGAGCTAATATACGTAAAAAGCTTTCCACATAACTTGATACAAAGAGAATGCTCAATATATGTTGGCTATTCTCAGTGCTCCATCCATATTCATTTTTCCTCTCTTCCACCCTGATCTGAAGTGTCCTACACAGTGCTTGGCACAGAGGCAGTAGATGCTGTTGAACCGAAATGATGTTAGGCTGCACATCTCATCACATTAAGCCTTGGGTGTTCACTTCCCCTGTTCCAATGTTTTATTGTCCACAGGATTTTTCTTAGTTTTTCCTTGAAATTAATTTCCTTATTTAAAAGGAAGACCTCAGCTAAAATATCAAGATTTAGCTGGTTTAAAGGAGAAGGGAAGAAGGGTTACAATTGAACACATGGGAGAGGGAGAGAGGGAGAGGAAGAGAAAGAGAGGTTGGGGGAAGGGACAGAGAATATGCTTAAAGAAGAATGCTAGGTTAATATTGCACAGGTCCCTGTGCTCCTCCTGCACTCACATGTATTGTATTTTGGAGATACAGACATTGTCCCCAGGCTGGTGGTGGTGGTTGGAGGATGGTTGGGGGTGGGCACACTCCTTACCTCACCAGAAAGGTTTGGCACACAGGAGTCCATGACCAGGATGGACCCAGCCCCGCAGCACTGTTCATAA
Organism: Hipposideros armiger; assembly: GCF_001890085.2. Lineage (NCBI taxonomy): Eukaryota > Metazoa > Chordata > Mammalia > Chiroptera > Hipposideridae > Hipposideros > Hipposideros armiger. The sequence continues at coordinate 1,820,761 of NW_017731374.1, forward strand.
GAAGCCCAGTGAGGTCCCCATTAGCCCCACAAGCTGGCAGCCCCCATGGCCCAGAGCATGCTTCTCCAGAAGCCAAGTATATCACTCTTCGTCAGAATTATTCCCTCAGAGTCCTTGGGGGCCACAGCCAGGCCCCTCCACACTCGGTCTGGCAGCAGAGCCCAAGCAAAGGCAGTTGCTGGGCCATGCGCCATGCTGGCCTTGGCCAGCTCCCTCTGTCTCCAGTGACTCCAGCCCAGCATGCAGCCTGCAGGACGGCTTAGAGCCCTGGGTCTCTGCTGCAATTAGAGCATGTAATTGGAAAATCCAAGAGGGCTCTATTGGGAGAATTCTCTTTTCACTTAAACCCAAGCAATTCTTAGAAACCATCTAAAAATCCATGCCTGCAGCAACATTACTTTGGTCTCAGAACCATCTTTAGGGGGGTATGGGCTGGGAAGAGAACACTGCCTTCCTTTAGTTCTTTTACTCCTGGATATAAATAGAAAATCCAAATCTAACTTGAAAAGGGCTCCAAGGTCAAGGACATGACCTGCTGACATAGGGGTTTCAGAGATTTCTACCAGAAAGTTAGGTCACTGCTTTGGCCCACCCATCCTTCCAGACACCATTTCCTTATGGACCCCATAGGAGACCACATCTACTTATCCATCCACGATGGCTCCAGGTTTTGGAAATGATGCTTTAGAGTGAAATGCAGTTTATCTTCTCCAGAACTTGTTAATATAATGGGTCAGTTCCACTTCAGTTTTCAACTTACAAATCTAAGAAAACACGAAGGCTTTGCATTTGCCTCTTCCCTAGGATATTCAGGAAATAGTATACCTGTGTGGTTTCTTTACATTAAACAAAATTTCCTCACTTCCTTTCCTCCCTCTATCCCATCCTGGAGTTGGGCTTTGCTCTGCAAACCTTTACTGAACAGAAGAAGGTCCTCATCCTATGGTATTGCCTCCCACGTTTCTTGACTATTCTCTCCTCTGCAATAAAAGTCCACCAGGTATGTTCGTATTTTGCTCATGGCTCCACTTACTAGCCCCATGCTGGAAACAAGCACTTCTCAATGCTTCCTCCCTCCCTTTTTCTTCTAGTATAAATTTCTTCATAAAAATTGAGCTGTAACATACATGCAGTAAATCTCACAATTCTCAGGTGTGCAGCTCAGTGACTTTTTGCTTCCATACACCTGTGTAACAACCACTCTTATCATGATATAGACCATTCCCAGCACCCAGAAGCCTCCCATGCGCCTCTTGTCTTCAATATCACCCACCAAGGGCAATCACTATTCTGACTTTAGTTTTGCCTGTCCTTGAACTTCATATAAATGAAATCATACACCATGTAAACTTTTGTGTCAGATTTCCAACATTTTTCTGCAGGGAATTCACCTTCTTGACATATGAGAGGCCCTGAACAAATATTCACTTAAATGATTGCATAAAAGCTCCATGTATGAAGGTGATTTTTTAAAAGAATGCCTGTTTTAAAGAAAAGACTTTCAGGGCCAGACCAGATCTTCTCCAGTAAAGACAGTAAGGGCATAGGCAAAACCAATGCTCATAGGTAATATTTTAAAAGAAGATGAACATGAAAGGTACTTTTCTGCCCTACTTCCTGCTCCTTAGCACCCACAACAAAGGCACTAAGTACTTTCTGCTGACAGGTTCACACCAGTATCTCTTTGCAGGGTTATTTTTGAAGAGGAGCCCACCCCCAGGGAAGGGGCACAGCTCTGGAATCAGAGACTGAGTTTGAGTCTGTCCGTGTTGGCACCACCATAAGAGCGGCACAGTGGAAAGAGCCAGGGGACCATGGTTAAGACGCTTCCTAGCTGTGTTTGCCTGGAGAGTTGCTCAGCATCTGAGCCTCAGTTTGCTAATCCATAAAAAATGCGCTGAGTTGATTAAAGGAAATAATAGCTGTAAATGTGCAACAAGACTATAAAGCACTGAAGAAAAATTAGTTCCATAAACCAGTTGTGATGGTTCAATTTATGTGTCAACTCGGCTGGGCCATGGTGTCCAGATATTTGGTCACACATTATTCTGGCTATTTCTGTGAAGGTGTTTTTTTGGATAAGATTAACACTTAAATTGGTGGATTATAAGTAAAGCAGGTTACCCTCCAAATTATGGTTGGGCCACCTACAATCAATTGAAGGCCTTAATAAAACAAAGACTGACCTCCTCTGAGCAAGAATGAATTATGCCAGCAGGTGGCCTTTGAACTTGAACTGCAGCTCTTCCCTGGGTCTACAGCCTAATGGTCTACGCTGTAGATCTTGGACTTACCAATCTCTCTATCTCTATCATCTCTATATCTATATACACAGACATGCATTTGTTGATTCTGCTTCTCCGGAGAACACTGACTAATGCACCCTTTTTTCATTTAGTTTATTGATACTAATGTTTCCTTATTTATTTTGTTTTCTCTTTTATTCCAGATGCTATCTAGTTTATTGTTTCTTTTCTAAATCACTAAAGAATATATTCCAAACACATTTTCTTTGTGTTGTTAGTAAAGCCATTTTCAGTAATAATTTTTCTTTCCATATTGACTTAACCACCATCCATGAGAGGAAGTAACCTTTTTGTACACACACCATGCGTTGCACTCTGAGCTAGGTTGTCAGTGACATTTAGAGCCCTTACTTCTTACCACCCATGGATTTTGGTATGCTATGCTTCTTGGTCATGTTTCTAGACTTGCTGGCTCACTGTTAGACACACTCCATGACACCAGGTTCATGCTGCAATTCCCTTAGAAGGCTCAATGTAAACCCAGGATACCAGTTGAGCTCGCCCAGCTTTGTTTGATGCCTAGCATCCGTCTTCCTTCCCACGGTAGTGAACCGATAGGGTCAAATGTAAAATTTTAAAAAATCTCTTCAGTTTTCCCCTAACACAAAGTTTCAACCCAGGTTTATTTCTTGTAGCTCTCTCCTTACCTTTTCTTGGTCATGCCAATCTGAGAGCCTCCAAGGCAAATAGTACACCCTTACTCCCTTACTGCTCTATAGGACCTCTGGAAAGGGAACTCATGGCCCCACCCCAAATGATGGCCCGTTGTGTGTCTTTGATGACCACAAAGCAGGTCAGAGTGCTGTCAGACAAAAGGAAGTGGGGCCATTGTGGTTTGTGTCTTCTGTCATAAAGAACTTGTTCATGTTCTTGGATTGCTTCACTGACACATGCATAATTTTTAGGTTTAAAAAAATCCCGCATGATCAGACATCTTTAGCTTTATTATTGCCATCTCTAACTTTGTTGAAGCATGACTTGAGAATATGATGGGTAGAATTTCAGTCTATATTACTGAGTTCATCTCAGGACTCTATGTGCTGTCTCCTTCCTCCCTCCTTATCCCTTTCTTCTTTTGCAGAAGTTATAATAGGGTGAGAGATGATTTCCCAGATTTTGAAATGTAGTTTTTCCTGGTGTTTATCAGCTCTATATAAATATTTCCTCTTTCATTTGTAGGAAGGATTCTTAGATCTTTGATTCCTACATTGGTCTTATAGCTATAGATTTTATGATATGCTCATCTAAGCTGTTCAAGTCAAGTACTAATAGTCTAAAATGATATCATTTGTTGTGTGACCTTGGGTAGTGATTTATTCTCTCAATACCTCACTTTCCTTATTTGTACAGAAGGGACAATGATATTCATCTTTCAATAAGGTTGTGGTAAGGATTACAAATAATGTTTTTTTAATGGTTCATTATATTATTAGCTTTCAAAATCTTAGATACGTGCTTTTGTGTATATCAAATCTTTTATTTAAAAGAAAAGAAGTAACGTTTGGGAGGCACTGGATATGGTGCTGGAAATGGTAAATGCTCAATAAATGGTAGCTGTTGTGATAGTTATTTCAAGTTCAAACTATGTATGAGAAGAAAAGCCTGAAACAAACATTGAAAGTGCTCAGTTCAAGGCCCTGTGTGAAATATCATAGGCTATCCAAAGATGCATAAATAGTGACTTCCCACCCCCACTAGCTTCCCATCTCGCTGTGGCAGCACATAAACATGGCTAGCAAATCAAGGCATAGGCCCAACCCATACTCTAGAATAGGGCTTCCTAAACTCTTCCATGTCATAGAATAAGAGAGAATAAGAGTATTTACACAGTATACTAGAGCAGGTTGGAGGGCAACTGGGGGTGTTATATGGGGCTGGGTTAAAAAAAATCACTATTTTTTCTTTATATTACATAATTATGATGAAACAAAGTTTTAAAGAATATGTTAAATCTGAATTTATATAAAACTTTCAAATAAATGTTTTTAAATTTTCCAATGAATAACTGAGCTTGCATCCATTATTATAACTTTTAAAAGATCACTCCTTATGCTTGAAATGACTGCACAATCCCTCACCATGAGAGCTTAATGATCATCTCTTTAAATTTTTGACCACTGACCTTTTTATATAGAGGTGGTTCTAATGATAAAACATGTACATCACAATTCAAAATTTTCTAGAATTGAAATTATGTTTTAAGAACCTAAGAGCTCTTCCTTTTTTATCAGCAAATATTGAATTATTTGTGATAATGCAAGTGGATTTCAAATCCAACCGAACTTCTTTATGTCATGGGTTTCAGAATATTGATGAAGCTGTAGTTTGTATGAGCTGCAGGGATTCTTGGGACAAACACCCTTTAGCCAGCGAGTAAACCACTCAAAGGACTTATTGGCCATGAATGAAAAGAGGTGTCTCATACATGGGAAACTAGAGGCTGGAACTACTATAGAGTTGCACCCACCAGGCTCTCCTAGTGGGCCTCCCGGGTCTGCCCTACCCTGAGCACACCTGTGACCATTCCCCAAGCCCCTAGATCCTCTGGAATAGAAGCTCCGCCTGCAGCTCCACGAGTCCTTGTTCACAGGACAGTGATATTACAGGGCCTGGCCTGGGGACTGGGCCTGACCCACAGCCCCATGTACTTGCATTACATGTGGCTCATTAAAGATTATGGTGATGAAGGATGATTACAGCCTCTGAATAGGTACATTTTACCTGCATAGCGGATTGCACTTTCGTAAAAGCTGGGATATACCCAAGTAAGTGTGCCCCACATGAAAATGCCTTCCATCTAGATAGAGGAGGTGGGAGGGAAAAGTTTGCAAATGACGGATGTGGAGGCCAGGACTTTGGAGCGTGGGGTGGGGTGGGGTAGAGAGCACCCAGTTGAAGCCCCTCACTTTACAAATTAGAGGGAGACTGGGATCCAGAGGGAGAAAGGGGCTACCCTTTGGTTCCATGGGGGTGTGGGTAGATCTACGTAAACCCCCAGCTCCTTCCAATGCAAACAAGCCAGGTTCCATGGTTCCCAATGGTAGA